>NC_088398.1:27324851-27402351 GCF_034236695.1 Oncorhynchus nerka
ATACAAAACAAAACGTGTGTGTGTGTGTGTGTGCGTGTGTGCGTGTGTGCGTGCATTAGGCAGGCTACATGCAGGGGAATGTTGGGTAGTTTAATTCATCAGGATGACCCCCAGTCTCCACTCCCAGAGTACGGTACCTCTGTATCTGATAGGGAAACTGACCATGTGAGGTGTGGCATTGGGGAGGGTGAAGGTTATCACAGTGCCTGGGGTTATATAGATGGATTTCAGAATGAACCTGGAAGAGACCATTTGAAGTGTTTCGGTAAACTGTCTGGGAGGTATGAGTATTTGTAGATGAAAGTGCATAATTGGCGATCATTAATGTCGTAAATAGACAAGATATTGAATTTCTTAAACACATGTGCAGCTGGAGCCAGGTAATTAGACATTTTTGCAAATGTATTTTGTGTGATGAGTAATTTGTGTAAGTAGGAGGCAGATTTACTGGCCCAGACAATATTACAGTCAATGAGATTTGGGTAAATGAAACTATAGTATAGAGTTAGGAAGCAAACCTGATGAAACAAACCACTAAATCTCTCTGATGATACCAACAGATTTCATCACTTTGCTGCAGACAAATGCAATATGATCTTTCCAGGACAACTATTCATATATTAGAGCTCTGAGGAATCTAGTGGATGTGACTTGTTCCATTTCATTCCCCCCAATTGAGATTCTGGCTCTTTAAAAAATAATAATAATAATAATAATTCTTACTTGTGAATACAATAGTTAGATTTTTTTTTAAACATTTGAAGATCATTTGTTTATCTGGAATCCTTCAGAAAATGTTGCCATACCTGAGTTGGCTTCATTAATACATGAATCCACATTTTTGTATGAATATAATCGAATTGGTATCACCAAGCAAAGACAATGGGAAGCACGGTAGAAGACCCCGCAGCAAGGTCGTTGATATAGATTAGGAATAACAAAGGTCCCAATTATCAAACGCTGTGACACACCACAGGATATCTTGGCCCTGTTAGATGCACAGCCGTTTGCATAAACATAAAGATTTTATCCACGAGTTACAAAATAGTCATATCTGTGGAGGAGTTTTTATGGGAAAAAAACATATAAGTGCTTGATATCCTTGCATCACTCTTGGATTTGAGTAACAATGAAGGTAACATTTGTTTTCTATTGGGTGATTACAACATTCATGTATTGAAAGTGAGAACCACTTACTGACATCGGATTTTTTTCGGAATACTTTATACTCCAGCTACCTGGAGTCTGTGAACGTTCAAATGACTGGGAACTTTGAAATGACTGGGAACTTTGAAATGACTGGGAACTTTGAAATGACTGGGAACTTTGAAATGACTGGTTCAAATGACTGGGAACTTTCAAATGACTGGGAACTTTCAAATGACTGGGTACTTTCAAATGACTGGGTACGTTCAAATGACTGGGAACGTTCAAATGACTGGGAACGTTCAAATGACTGGGAACGTTCAAATGACTGGGAACGTTCAAATGACTGGGAAGGTTCAAATGACTGGGAACGTTCAAATGACTGGGAACGTTCAAATGACTGGGAACGTTCAAATGACTGGGAACGTTCAAGTGACTGGGAACGTTCAAGTGACTGGGAACGTTCAAGTGACTGGGAACTTTCAAGTGACTGGGAACGTTCAAATGACTGGGAACGTTCAAATGACTGGGAACTTTCAAATGACTGGGAACGTTCAAATGACTGGGAACGTTCAAGTGACTGGAAATGACTGGGAACGTTCAAATGACTGGTGAACGTTTGACTGAAAGTGACTGGGAACGTTTCTTTGAAATGACTGTGAACGTTCAAATGACTGGGAACGTTCAAGTGACTGGGAACGTTCAAATGACTGGGAACGTTCAAATGACTGGGAAAGTTCAAATGACTGGGAAAGTTCAAGTGACTTCAAGTGACTGGGGGAACGTTCAAGTGACTGGGAACGTTCAAGTGACTGGGAACGTTCAAGTGACTGGGAACGTTCAAGTGACTGGGAACGTTCAAATGACTGGGAACGTTCAAAGGAAAAGGTAGAAAATAAGATTGTCTTGGAATTATATCAACTGCTTTACAGGTTGTTAAATTGCTTAACATTATAGTAATCACAAGTGAGACTTATTTCTGGTCAATTTCAAGACATTTGAATCTGCATCAACACAGTCATTATATTTATAATTCGCTTCATTAATATCTAATGGGTTGAAGACAATGTTATCAGGGTTGATATCCTTGGCTTCATTAATATCTAATGGGATGAAGAACATGTTATCAGAGTTGATATCCTTGGCTTCATTAATATCTAATGGGATGAAGAACATGTTATCAGAGTTGATATCCTTGGCTTCATTAATATCTAATGGGTTGAAGACCATGTTATCAGAGTTGATATCCTTGACTTCATTAATATCTAATGGGTTGAAGACCATGTTATCAGAGTTGATATATTTGACTTCATTAATATCTAATGGATTGAAGACCATGTTATCAGGGTTGATATCCTTGACTTCATTAACTTCTTGACGCTACCCATCCCTGTCGCGGGGTCAGCAACCGCTGAATAGCATAGCGCAACAGTCAAATAATATTACTAAAAAATATTAATATTCATGAAATCACAAGTGCAATATTGCAAAACACAGCTTAGCCTTTTGTTAATCCACCTGTCGTCTCAGGTTTTGGAAATTATGCTTTACAGCGAAAGCAATCCAAGCATTTGTGTAAATTTATCGATATTCCAGCATAGCATTATGTACACTTAGCATCAGGAAGCTTGGTCACGAAAATCAGAAAAGCAATCAAATTAACCGTTTACCTTTGATGATCTTCGGATGTTTTCACTCACGAGACTCCCAGTTACAAAACAAATGTTCCTTTTGTTCCATAAAGATAATTTTTATACCCAAAATACCGACGTTTGTTTGTTGCGTTATGTTCAGAAATCCACAGGAAAGAGCGGTCACGACAACGCAGACGGAAATTCCAAATAGTCTTCATAATGTCCACAGAAACATGTCAAACATTTTTTATAATCATTCCTCAGGTAGTTTTTTAAATATATATTTGATAATATATCAACCGAGTGTGTAGGTTTTTCAATAACAGCGGGAGGAACAATGGCGGCTTTACTCTGTAGCGCAAAAACTCACTCTGAGAGCCCCCACCTATCCACTTACGCAATGTGATCTTTCACGCTCATTTTTCAAAATAAAAGCCTGAAACTATGTCTAAAGACATAGAAATCCATCCACATACATACAGTGTGTAAGCACACACACACATGCACCCGCACACAAAAACACCCAGACACACACACACACAACACAGCCTGCCTCCCTCCCCCTCCCTACACATACACCTCTCCATCCATAGATCCATGTTCTGAGGGTCCTTCACCACACTAGGTAATATGCCCAGCCTCTGTCTCCATCTCTGATTGTGTCAGGGCTTACAGAGCTGAGTCTTAATCCAGGAGGAGGGTCTCTCTCTCTCCTCTCTCTCTCTCTCTCTCTCTCTCTCTCTCTCTCTGTGTCTGCTAGAGATGGAGTTGAGAGAGAACCGCTTCACTCGGTCAATAGGCTTATAAGACTATCAGGGACTATTGATCGTGCCGGAGATTGGGGCCAAAGCTACCCTCATTGTTTTTTTTACTAGCCTGTAGGTAAAGACAACAGTCACTGGCCCACACCACTCATGAATCTTACATCTGTTTTGTTGTGAAAGCACTGGGAGTTAATAGCCTTTGATTACTGGGGAGGGGTGTGTGTGTGTTTGCTAGGAGGGGTAGGGTGTGTGTGATGCTATGTGCAGCCTCAATTGGTATCGAATGGTCATATGTGGACTGGCCTCACTAAGCCTATATTGGCACCACTGGTTCTAACAAACAGATTTTTACCATCTTTCACCCTCCCCTCCTCTTTGCGGTAGTGTAGGTCCCTCTCACTCTGGGTTACTCAGTCACTCACCAGTCCTAATTTATTCTCATCAGCATCACACACACTGCGCCGGAAAGGAATCATCCAGCGTTGCAGACATCGTTATCCAATCCAACGCTGCCTCTCTGATTCTGTACATTCTCAGTGTTGTTAGGTCAATACATGCTGCGTGAAGTCCAGAACATCTCTCCGTCCAGCCTGTGTGTGTGTGTGTGTGTGTGTGTGTGTGTGTGTGTGAAGTCCTATCTGTATGTGCAGCCTCCCCAGTGTCTGCTGTGTGTGGATTTATTTCCCATGTTTGTTTATTGTGGAGAGCAGCGAGTTTGTTTGTTCCTGGCTGTCAGAGAGACCGGCCTGGTGTGATGAAAGACACTTGGACCTTGCCATCCATTTCGCATTTGCTCCAATCAATTATTCAACAGGACAGCCAATTAAAAATGAGGGAGAGCGGTCAGGGCCTCGCCCCCCCCGAAGGCCGCCACTAGACAACTCTCTCCGTGAATAATTGGTGCAATTAATTTAGCATTGAGCAATACAGGCGTTCTCTCTCTGTCTCTCTCTCTCTCTCTCTCTCTCTCTCTCTCACACTCTCTCACTCTCTCACTCGGCTACTATACCGCTGAGCCACTCAACACAGCAAAACACACAATCGCCATTCCACACACTTATCACACATACTGTATACACACACACACACACACGTTTGTGTTCTTATCCTTGTGGGGACCAAACAATTGATTCAATTGAGCTATGGCAGTGTATTACAAATCAATTTGACAGTACCTTTGGCAGTATTTCAATCAGAAGGAAGTATGGTTTGATATGGCTGAAAGACATCAGAAAGGTGTTGGGAAGTTCAGAAGAGCATCGGGAAATGATGTTGTATGATCTTCTGTGTAGAAAAGCACACCACCATTAATGATGTTCTTCTTCCCTCTGTCTGGTTTAGTGGCAGGTATTGTCCACTCTGTTCTAATGAGTCCTGTGCGGCTTGTGGACATTGTAGAGGTAAACAGACAAATGGAGTCCTTTCAGAAAGTATGTGTATATCCCTTGTCTTTTTCCACATTTTGTTGCGCTACAGCCTGAATTTGATATGGATTGGTGGTCACTGGCTGACACACAAATACCCCATAATGTCAAAGTGGAACTGTGTTTTAATTATTATTATTATTATTTATTTTTTACAAATGATAAAAAAATGAAAAGCTGAAATGTATTCAACCCCTTTGTTATGGCCTAAATACGTTCAGGAGTAAGCATTTGCTTAATAAGTCACATATTAAGTTGCACGGACCCACCCTGTGTGCAATAATAGTGTTTACATTATTTTTGAATGGTTACCTCATATATTTACTCCACACACAGAATTACAGTGCCTTTGGAAAGTATTCAGACCCCTTGACCCCTTGGAATTGTGATACAGGGAATTAAACAATCGTTGGAAAAATTACTTGTGTCATACACAAAGTAGACGTCCTAACCGACTTGCCAAAACTATAGTTTGTTAACAAGAAACTTGTGGAGTGGTTGAAAAACGAGTTTTAATGACTCCAACCTAAGTGTATGTAAACTTCCAACTTCAACTGTATGTGAGAGTAGATTCTCGGGCCCTCACTCTCATGAAAATTAATTACAGGCACAGAGTGTGTGTGGAAAATGATTTAAGACTGAGACTCTCTCCAATACAACCCAACATTGCAGAGTTATGTGCATCCTTTCAAGCACACCCTTCTCATTAACCTGTGGTGAGTTATTCACAATTTTCGATGAACAAATAAGGTTTTATATGTAAGATGGTTAAATAAAGAGCAAAATGTATTGATTTTAGTATTATTTCTGCCCTGGTCCTATAAGAGCTCTTTGTCACAACTCAGCTTGTGGGAAGTGACAAAAACTCACACTCATTCTTATATTTATTAAATGTATCGTATGGTGTGTGTGGCGGGCTTATAATAATGGCAAAAAAACTAACATTTGAGAGTTCGCTGACCGTGGTGCTAGAGTTTGGGAACCACTGGTCTACCGCATTAGAAGTTCAAATTGTTTTCTTGAAGGTGGATTTACCTTTTGCCTGAGAAATATGGATTGGTAAAGAGTTCCATTCAGCTCTGGCTCTCAATAAAACTGTAGATTTAAGGCGATTTGTCCTTGGCTTAGGTTGTCATAGATACCCTGAATATACCTGTCTGGTTTGCTAGTTATGCGTGTTGCTAGTATGTACTAACTGGCCTGAAGAATACTGTGGTTTTTTGAACAAATATAACATTTCTAAAGTAAATCAGAAGACTAGATAGTAGACGGGATTTGTTTTCAACGTGAAGCCGTGGGAGATTCTGATGCATTTACGTAATATTCATACAGCCCGAACAATGAAGAGCTAATCAGGCAGCCCTGTTTTGAGCAACATCTTTATATATCTATTTGCTGCAGATGACCATATAACCGGACAGTACTCTAAGTGTGATCAGGGATGGAATCACCTGATTCAGAGTGCTAGATGTTACATACTCTGAACATTTTCGAGTAATAGCAATTCCCTTACCCATCTTAATGCCAATGTTGTCTCTGTGTTCTGACCATGATAAAGCTGCGTCCAACATGATGTCGTAGTTTCCTTTGACTATTTCTCCTTTGACTCTTACCAGACGTCTGAGCGCACCCCCATACCTCAGGCACTTATTAAAAATACGAGAGATTGGGTTAGATATTTGGTTCGCTTGTAACTCTAAGCAATTTGGCGTCAAGATTATCTGTACCAGGTGCCTTGTCATCCGAAAGAGACAACAGCGTCCTTTTCTACCTCTTCCCTTTCTACTTGGTGAAATTTCGAACATGCTTTGCCTCTCCTTCGCGGTACCATCTTTTATAAGAGCCATCAGTTGGAATCATAGCATTCCTCAACGTGTCCACTTTTGCCTGTAAAACATTCATTAAAGTAGTTTGCGGTGTCGTGTGGTTTTGTAATAAATATACCCACTGATTCAACAAAATTCAACAAAATGATTCAACAAAATGTTCGGATTCCTACCCATAACAGCGTTCAACGTTCTCCACAGTTTTTTTCCCATCACCCTTCACTTCATCAATGTTGTGCTGATAGAAACCCTCCTTCTTTCCTTTGTTGAGTTTGGTCACAAGATTTCTTCATTTACAATAACTTTGCTTATCAAACAGAGTGCCATATGTATCTGCTGCTTTTTTGACTTCATAACATTGAATCATGACATGTCTCAGCTCATCATCAATCGATGGGGCACCGTTTGACCTCACAGTGCATTTTCTTAAAGGGGCGTGCTTGTCAGCTATGCTCAAGAATCATTTCATAAATGAACTTTTCAGTGACATTTCAGGATCATCCTTACTACACACTTCTAACCGTTGCACATTCTTAATCTCACCCACAAACGAGTCCTGATTGAACCCTCTGCAGGACTGTACATAGATTACCTAGTGAGTGCAACTAAGTTATGATCACTGCAACCTAGTGCCACTGATACAGCTTTGGAACAAAGTTCAGCCATGTTTGTAAAAATGGGATCGATAGAAGTTGATGACATGACACCAGATCTGAACGGAGCAAAGTACAGAGAGATTCTTGATGAAAACCTCGTCCAGAGTACTCAGGACCTCAGACTGGGGCAAAGGTTCACCTTCCAACAGGACAACGACCCTGAGCACACAGCCGTGACAACGCAGGAGTGGCTTCGGGAAAAATCAGTTTTTGCTTTATCATTATGGGGTATTGTGTGTAGATTGATGAGAAAGAAATGTAATACGTTTTAGAATCGGACCGTAACCTAACAAAATGTGGAAAAAGTCAAGGGGTCTGAATACTTTCCGAAGGCATTGTATCTGTAAGGTCCCTCAGTCAAGCAATACATTTCAAACACAGATTCAACCACATAGACCAGGGAGGTTTTCCAATGCCTTGCAAAGGGCACCTATTTGTAGATGGGTAAAAAGAAAAGAAGCAGATATTGAATATCCCTTTGATCATGGTGACGTTATTGATTACACTTTGGATGGTGTATCAATACACCCAGCCACTACAAAGATACAGGCTTCCTTCCGAACTCGGTTGCCGGAGAGGAAAGAAACCGCTCAGGGATTTCACCATGAGGCCAATGGTGACTTTAAAACAGTTACAGGCTGTGATAGGAGAACACTGAGGATGGAAAAAACAAGGACATTTCTAAGTGACCCAAACTTTTGAACGGTAGTGTATATATATATATATATATATATATATATATATATATATATATACTGTGTATATATACCAGCAAATCAGCTCCAACGTATTTTAATTATGGAAATCTGTTCCCAAGTATTCCCACACATAGTGGGGAGATACAGTATTTGTGATCGTATACAAATGTAAGCCAAGTTTAAAATGATTATGTTTGATTCAAATATTATATTTTGTTTGCGATCAATTTGCAGTCTACAAATGATTTGTAATTCTGTTCCAGCCCCCTGACCATACTCTCAAGGAAAGTGCCTGATCCCTGCCATAAGGGCAATGTTATGTAACATACACTCATTCGGATGCACAAATGTACACTTTCAGTTCAGTTTCAAGTCCCATAGTTAGGCCTTAAATTATAGCCGTACAAAGGAATTCTGTGCATTTCTCCCTGTTACTTTCTCTTATCTCAATTATGGGCTACCCTCGCGAGATGGTGCCTGTGAGGAGGATAATGACACACACACACAAGAATGCTAGTGACAGCTAAATTCCACCACAGCTTTGATTTATTTCAATCACAACAAAAGCATTATGATGGACCCCACCTCCAACCCCTCCCATCACCCCCCCTCTCTTTATTGATCAATCTCTCACCCCCCCCCCCCTCCCACCACCTCTTTTCATATCCAGATTGACAGTTGAGTAATTTCTCTGTCGGCGATGACTGACGGATGGTAATGGGAAGACGTTTCAGCATGGCATTACAACACAAAATGATTTCCAATTTACCGCTCATCAAAAGTACTCTCACAAAAAAAAAAAAAGAGCGAGAAAGACACAGAGGGAGCGAGGGTTAGGGAAGGAAAGAGAGGGAGTGGGTAGAAGAGAAGAAAAAAACAACAGCCGATTTATCGCTTCAATTACTGATATTTTACGTTTAGTTTAAAGCGACATGTTTTTGTAATGTGACAGGCTTCACTGGATTTGAAAAACCTCTTCAGACCCTCTCCAGTCTTGGCTCGGGAGATAATGACGGGGGAGGGGGAGAAGAGAAGAGGGGGAGGGAGTGATAGCTGTGAATCCAGAGCCTCTTCAGATGGCTCTGTCTGCCTGTCTGTCTTGGGGTTAGGGAGATCATGCCAGAGCCTCGACGTGGAGTTTTTGTTTTATTTTATTATACCTCGCCTGTCACTGGGAGGGGGACAGGGGTATGGGTGGGGGTTGGCAGTTCTGTGGGCCTCTATACAGCTATTTTACTACTCCCCTGGCTCTACCTCTCTGTGAATATGCTCTTTACCTACAGTATTTTGCCAGCTGTATCCTACTGAGACACCTACCCTGACCTAGGCAATTCCACGGTAAAATAATGATGCTTTGACTCCATTTTTTACTTTTAAATGTATGCCAAACAAAAACCTATGGTTTAACAACCCATAGAACTCGATGCGCAATGACTAATTTTGAGGAAGAACTATGCAGATGAAAACTTTGGTAACGGAATTAAGGTAAAATCTCCATCAGGTTTTTATGCGACCACATTTTCTATAACCACTGTTAAATATCTGCTCCAAATTAAGATTCAAAGATGTCTGCAGAAAGAATGGGGTGTCAGCTATGACATGGTACCTTGAGTTTGAAAACATATCTTTTGGTTGTAGAACTGCAGTACAGAAAGTAAAGTGGATTTACACCCGGTAACAGAATTACAGTAACGGAATTACATCATGGGCATAATTATGTATATGAATGTCATTCCTCTCGTGTTTCACACGTTTGGACATCACAGTACAGCAGAGTAGAGTGAGTAGGGTAGATTAGGGTAGAGTATAGTTCAGTACAGTAGAGCACAGTACAGCAGAGTAGAGTGAGTAGGGTAGATTAGGGTAGAGTATAGTTCAGTACAGTAGAGCACAGTACAGCAGAGTAGAGTGAGTAGGGTAGATTACGGTAGAGTATAGTTCAGTACAGTAGAGTACAGCAGAGTAGAGTGAGTAGGGTAGATTAGGGTAGAGTATAGTTCAGTACAGTAGAGCACAGGACAGCAGAGTAGAGTGAGTAGGGTAGATTAGGGTAGAGTATAGTTCAGTACAGTAGAGCACAGTACAGCAGAGTAGAGTGAGTAGGGTAGATTAGGATAGAGTATAGTTCAGTACAGTAGAGCACAGGACAGCAGAGTAGAGTGAGTAGGGTAGATTAGGGTAGAGTATAGTTCAGTACAGTAGAGCACAGGACAGCAGAGTAGAGCGAGTAGGGTAGATTAGGGTAGAGTATAGTTCAGTAGAGCAGAGGTCAGCAGAGTAGAGTGAGTATGGTAGATTAGGGTAGAGTATAGTTCAGTACAGTAGGGCACAGTACAGCAGAGTAGAGTGAGTAGGGTAGATTAGGGTAGAGTATAGTTCAGTACAGTAGAGCACAGTACAGCAGAGTAGAGCGAGTAGGGTAGATTAGGGTAGAGTATAGTTCAGGACAGCAGAGTAGAGTGAGTATGGTAGATTAGGGTAGAGTATAGTTCAGTACAGTAGGGCACAGTACAGCAGAGTAGAGTGAGTAGGGTAGATTAGGGTAGAGTATAGTTCAGTACAGCAGAGCACAGTACAGCAGAGTAGAGTGAGTATGATAGATTAGGGTAGAGTATAGTTCAGTACAGTAGAGCACAGTACATTATACAACGGGTTGGTCTAAGACAGGAAATGTATACATTTATTAAAAGCATGTAGAAATTATCTCCCATTTATTTTAGTCTAACATTTAGTTTTCAACAGTGGAGATTTGTTTAAACCTTGCTGTCTGTCTCTCCAACATTGTTTTAATATTGCAATTCCATTTCCAGCTGTCCCATAGTTATGAATGTGTCGGGATGAGATAGACAGGCAAACATATTTTCTCAGCCAGTTGAAATCATGAATTAGTTGGCATCATTTTTATGGATTTATACAAAGAAATGTCACTAGAAAACAGGTCACACTAAACAAAATGCAGCTTGGTTTGCAGTCTTCCAGCTTCAGTTTGAAGTGATTGTGTTAGCTGTGTTGCTGGCTAGCTCCTCTGAACAACAGTGTCCTGACGAGAGAGCACATTTTCTATGTCAGGTATAATCGCGCATCATTAGCTCATAGTTATAGATGTGTCCAAATAAATGTCACTAGAAAACAGCTTAAACAAATGCAAATGCAGCTACTTTGCTGTTATTCTGGCTGCACTGTTTGACGTGACTGTAAGTTAGCCGTAGTTGGCTGGCTAGCAAGCAAGGGATAAGAACGTTGCCAGCCAGTATGGCAATGGAACATTTAGAACGAACAACTGGGTCACGCCCATAGATACAGAACAAAAAGACTTCATGACTGGGCTGCGTCTCTTGCAACAGGAATGTTAGAACGAACGACCAGCCGGCTCGAGTAGAAACCTTAGATTTGTGTCGGGAACTTGAACTCGTGGACATTTTAATCACTTAATAATTCATAAACAAATGTGATATTTGTAAATCACTATAGCTAATTGGTAGGTCTACCATTACTTGTTACTACTGTGAACTTTCATTATGCTCCCTCCACATGAAGGAGAGAAATGATCAAATATGTTAAAGATAAGGTTTTTTTTGGTAACAGGATTATAAGGCACAAGGCATTATTTCTTAAACTTACAGAAAGTAAACAATTTCTCCAAAATGAAATATACAGTGAATTCGGAAGTATTCAGACCCCTTCACTTTTTCCACATTTTGTTACTTTACAGCCTTATTCTGAAACAGGTTTTTAGATATATTTTGACATTTAAATATCACATTTTCATAAGTATTCAGACCCTTTACTCAGTACTTTGTCGAAGCACCTTTGGCAGTGATTACAGCCTCGAGTCTTCTTGGGTATGACACTGCAAGCTTGGCACACCTGTATTTTGGGAGTTTCTCTCATTCTTCTCTGCAGATTCTCTCAAGCTCTGTCAGGTTGGATGGGGAGCGTTGCTGCACAGCTATTTTTAGGTCACTCCAGAGATGTTATGATCAGGTTCAAGTCCGGGCTCTGGCTGGGTCATTCAAGGACATTCAGAGACTTGTCATGAAACCAGTCCTGCGTTGTCTCGGCTGTGTGCTTAGGGTTGTTGTCTTGATGGAGGGTGACCTTCGGTTTTCTTCAAGGATCTCTCTGTACTTTGCTTTGTTCATCTTTCCCTCGATCCTGACTAGTCTCCCAGTCCCTGCCACAGAAAAACATCTCCACAGCATGATGCTGCCACCACCATGCTTCACCTTAGGGATGGTGCCAGGTTGCCTCCAGACGTGATGCTTGGCATCAGGCCAAAGAGTTCAACCTTGCTTTCATCAGACCAGAGAATCTTGTTTCTCATGGTCTGACAGTCTTTAGGTGTCTTTTGGGAAACTCCAAGCGAGCTGTCATGTGCCTTTTACTGAGGGGTTGCTTCCGTCTGGCCACTCTAACATAAATGCCTGATTGGTGGAGTGTTGCAGAGATGGTTGTCCTTCTGGAAGGTCCTTCTGGAAGGTTCTCCCATTTCCACAGCAGAACTCTGGAGCACTTTCAGTCACCATCATGTTCTCCCTAACCAAGGCCTTCTCCCCCGATTGCTCAGTTTGGCCAGATGGCCAGGTCTAGGAAGAGTCTTGGTGGTTCCAAACTTCTTCCATTTAAGAATCATTGATGCCACTGTGCTCTTGGGGTACTTCAATGCTGCTGAAATATTTTGGTACCCTTCCCCAGATCTGTGCCTCGACACAATCCTGTCTCGGTGTGCTACGGACAATTCCTTCGACCTCATGGCTTGGTTTTTGCGCTGACATGCACTGCCAACTGTGCGCTGACACGCACTGCCAATCTTATATAGACAGGTGTGTGCCTTTCCAAATCATGTCCAATCAATTGAATTTACCCCTGGTGGACTCCAATCAAGTTGTAGAAACATCTCAAGGATGATCAATGGAAACAAGATGCAAAGGGTCTGAATAATTATGTAAATAAGGTATTTCTGTTTTTTATTTGCAAGCATTTCTAAAAACCTGTTTTCGCTTTGTCATTGTGGGGTATTGTGTGTTGATTGACAAGGAAAATGTTTTATCTAATCAATTTTAGAATAAGGCGTAACAAAATGTGGAAAACTTCAAGGGGTCTGAATACTTTACCGAATGCACTGTGTTGATATTAGTTGCCATGGGTCTTTATGTCAACATTATTGGGTCTGATGTACTGTATTTATGATACCTTTTAAGACTTTTCTGGCCAATGTTCTCTAAGACTAATTTTCCATCTGTTTATCCAGACATCAAAGCATTATGCCTAATTTTATATATATGTATATATTAATATTGAAAAATGTATCTATGCCTTCATTTCCCAACAAATGCAAACTCTTAGATTTAATTTGACACCCAAATTGATACTCCTATGAACTTCACATGTTGGTACTCATGGGTCCTTTTACATGGAAATGCCCACCTCTAAATCCTGACCTCTGATCAGAGACTTTATCTGCAGTTCTATCTGAAACTCCCTCCCTCACTCACTGTCTCAGCAGTGCTGCCCAGGTACCATGGAAGAAAAATTTGGGGAACCATCCACATCCTCCTCACCCACCTGCAGCCTCATGAAATCCTCTGCATCCACTCAGACCTTATCCTAGACAGTATGAATGCAACCGTATCGTCTCCTTTCCCCTCTCCGTGCCCTCCCGTCCCCAGCTGTTCAAAGTGTCACCGGAGAGATTGATAAGTTCATGCTGTAAGCGCTTTGTTTGGAGAGCCTCCCGGAGTGAGAGAAAAACACCACCTGCTTGGCGAAGGAGCGGAGGGAGTTAGTCTAACAGGTCTGTGTGTGTCAGGCTGGGCGGGCGGCGTTGAGGGAAGGTTGGGGGGAGACGGCCTCCAAAACGCACCGTGGGCCCTTGACATCTGAGAGCGAGCACTGCCCCGTGCCGTGTTGGCCCCAAGTGACCGGCGCTACGCCGTTGTGCCGTCAAGCAGGCTGTTGCAGATACCTCTGCATGCCCCTCACCCTCCCAAATACACACACACACTCATGCACACATCTGACGGCGGGAACAGCTGTTCTGTTAAACATGCTGTATGGCACCATATGCTTCATCTACCAGATATGGCTTCATATCATATCAGCTCCAACAACATGGAGGATCGGAGTCAGCCCAGTGGCAGTCACCCACATAGAGGATCGGAGTCAGCCCAGTGGCAGTCACCCACATGGAGGATCGGAGTCAGCCCAGTGGCAGTCACCCACATAGAGGGTCGGAGTCAGCCCAGTGGCAGTCACCCACATAGAGGGTCGGAGTCAGCCCAGTGGCAGTCACCCACATAGAGGATCGGAGTCAGCCCAGTGACAGTCACCCACATGGAGGATCGGAGCCAGCCCAGTGACAGTCACCAACATGCAGTTACACTGTACATGCCATTTAGCCAAACACTCGCATTGGCTAAATGGCATGTACAGTGTAAATCAAGATATAGCCGATATGAGGAATGATAAATATATTTTTCTTTAAAAAGCATAAAGTTTTTTATGCACGCATGTACGAGCGCGTCTAGTTTTTTGGTGCAGGACCGTGACACTTTATCCGTCCTCGCCATTAGAATCCCCGAATCAAAACTTACAGTATTCAATCATTTTGATTAAAAGCCAAGATCTCGAACAGTACTGTTGGGAGTGGAGAGGCCTAAGCAGCCCGCCACGTTTGAGAATTCATATATTTTCATAAACTTTTAACAATGTCAATGAGACACGTCTTCAATCTTTGGTCCACGCGACAGCGGGGCATTCAATCTTTCTTTAGCTTTTCGACAGAAAATTTGAATACGAGCACAGTGTTATTAATGTGATGGTTGTTACGGGGGGGGGGGGGGGGCTTCACGGAGGGGGTTTTATTAGTTTTGGAGACACTTGAAGCTGAGGAATAAGAGGGAACGGGAGGAAGCAGGGAGGGCGAACACAGAAAGCAACGCTCGGCTAGGTCAAACACCGGGACTTGTTTGGTCCTAGCACGTACAGTATGTTAAGATTCTAATTCGGCACGCCCAATTAACAACACTAACAAACCAAGGGGATTCATTCCTACAATTTCCTACCAGCTACAGTTTTCTATGTTAGACAGGTTAAGATTGTGGCTTGTATATTTGTTTTGTTTAGATTTTTGCGGGGGTCCTATACACAATCTTCATTGTTTCCCTGTATTTATAGTCAAAATGTTCCTCAACTTTTGCTCTACTGTAAATGTATCTGTTGAAGACAGGCACATTTGAGGCATACCTTCCTAAACTGAGGTTCAATCTTACATGGACAGTTTGTGGTTGACGTCAGTGTATTTGTTTATTGGTGTTAACTCTAACTAATCACACTATTAAAACCTAAAAAGCAAAGTAGAAGAAGCCTAGTTTTGCCCAAGAAAAAATGGCATCTATTTCTTCTGAAAAAAGACCCATAATGTATGAAGTGAAGTATAGATAGTGACTTATATGGATGATGTTTGGAGTGATATACTACATTTGGAACACTGATAAATACCATGACTATGAAATGCACTTCAAATTTCCCCGACTGACCTTGTCCTTGATGTTATGAAGACACTGCTTTTGCTAACATCAAATGATTTGCCAATAGTTCAATCGATCAATTTGTACATCTAAATTGAACACGTTACACAATCCATAACAATTGGGCAAGGTATAGATGTGTCCTAAATGGGACCCTATTCTCTATATAGCGCGCTACTTTTGACCAGAGCCTTATGGACCATTCCATGAAGGGAATCAGGTGCCATTTGGGATGTACCCCTTTGACACATCTTTGGTGTCATCGGAGGAGCCATAGAGGCGCCTGGGTAATAGACAGGAATTATTACGTGTCTGGTTACATGTAACTCTGGTGGCCATTTTATCTCCATCCACTGTGCTGTTGTAGATATCCACCTGTCAATAGTCACACCCAGGTCAAACACTATGCTGACGTTATTATTGTGTCTGTGTGTGTGTGCATACCAGTATCTATGTTTGTTGGTCTCCAAGTTCTCTCTCTCAGCCCTGTCCCCTTTCCCCTCTCTGTGTCAGTGCTGTCATCAGGATGGATTGAGCCAGTCCCAGTCCCCCCAGTGCAAACCAAACCACCGCGGACAGACAGAGTGGGCTAGTAACCCACTGGATAACAAGTAGATGCCCTCGGAGAGATGGGGGGGGTGAGGGGCCAGAGTTCCAGAGAGGTTCCTGTGGTCGTTTGTAACGGGTACACTCTCTCATAGCACCTGCCCAAACCAGGCTCCCCTGTGATGACTCAAACTGATGGTGTTAATAAGACCGGCTACCCCCCCCTTGGCTAGTAGTGGAACGCCCCAACAAAGGTAGAGCCCCACAAGATTCAATGCACACACACTCACGGACTCAAGCAGGCACACACATGCTCATAGGCATAAACACACACACAAACACGGACGGTCGGGCGAACACACACACATCTCTAGCAAGCCTACCTTTCAGACGAGGGGGCGGGGGAAGAGAGAAAGGGTCCTTTCCTATCTTTAAAAGAGATACAGAAATAATCATGGAAATGAAATGTGTTACGGTGAACATCTTTCTGCTGGAAGGAAAAGCAGGAACGATTATATATGTCTTCATGCATGTACAGATAATATGTCTCTTTTTTATTTGACAGATAAACATCAGTAATTGTTGGTTGACTCGTTTGCACCCCGTATGGAAACATGTAGGCCGTTTTCATTTTACCAACTGTTTATTTGGTGGTCTCTCCAGCTTTGTCATGCTTCTGCTCTTCCAACATTTAATATTTTCTTTCGGGCTACTGATCACCTCTGAGGGTTGTGTGACTAAACAGTGCTACTGTGTGACCAACACGAGGCGGATAGTAGTTTTTGTTTGCCTCTCTCTCTCTCTCTCTCTCTCTCTCTCTCTCTCTCTCTCTCTCTCTCTCTCTCTCTCTCATTCTCACTCTTTCTCTCATTACAAAATTAGCCAAACAAAGCCTGAGCACTACAAAGGAAAACACAATAACAGAGGCGCTCGTTATGTGGAAATAAGAGGACACTTAATTGGGAATTGGCGGAGTCGCAGTATTTATTCCTGTACTGTCAGCAGTCTCCAATCTCTCTTTCTCTCTCTCCAACTCTCCCACCTTTAAATCACTCTCTCATCTCTCTCTCCTCCCTCACCCCGTCTCTTCCTGTCTCTCTCCCTCTGTCTAACTCTCTTTCTCGCCCTCTCTCTCTATCCGTCCCGGCCCGAGGTAAACATATTTTGCAGGAAAGCTGACGGAGAGCTTGTTTTAACAAGGTCAGCGAGTCAAAGCCTGCCCTCGTCACGCCAGCCTGGCTGTGTGGTGGACCGTCTGTGGTCTCGCCGCAGACGACACTGTGGCATCTCCACGGACGATTTATCCTCTACACCTTCAATAATTAAATAATGCTTCCTCTCCTCTTCTCTACTCTTTCTGCCTACACATCTCCTCTCCTTCTCCGCTTCCTCTCCTCTTCTGCACGACTCCTCTTCCCCTCCTACTCGTCTCCTCACATCTCCTCTCCTTCTCCGCTTCTCCTCTTCCTCTCCTCTTCTGCTCTCCTCTCGTCTTCTGCACGACTCCTCTTCCCCTCCTACTCGTCTCCTCACATCTCCTCTCCTTCTCCGCTTCTCCTCTTCCTCTCCTCTTCTGCTCTCCTCTCGTCTTCTGCACGACTCCTCTTCCCCTCCTACTCGTCTCCTCACATCTCATCTCCTTCTCTCCGCTTCTCCTCTTCCTCTCCGGCTGTGAGTGTTTTTTGGAGAGCAGGCCTAAGTGCCACCAGGCCTCAGACTGACCCGCTTCCTCAAAGGCACGATGGACTGGCGCTGAGGACTGCAGGTTTTACGGGAGAACACATAGTCCGTCGTCCAACACTAGTGTGTGTGTGTGTTGTGTGTGTGTGTGTGTGTGGTTGACCTGAGTGATGGGTGGTGACCCCCTGCCTGGCGCCTGCACTCCTTTCTCCCACCTTACAGACTGCCATAGCCGTGTCATGTGGCTTGTATTATTATTCACCGTCGCCGTGTCCAAAGTTCTGAAACAGTGTTTCCTAATGAATGCGATCCAGGCGCTTTGATGAGACGTGTAACAAATGAAGGAACCGGTTTTGCATCTGTTCCGTCAAAGTTTTACTGCCGGTTACTAAGGTGAAGGCTGAAATGGGAGGGTTATCTCTGTCGGTGTTAATCGATTGGATTTGATTGAGTGTGATTTTGAACGTCCCTCATTTCTCTGAGTTGACGGGTTGTTTCCTTCCCTGTGGTAAACATTGTAATCAGCGTGGATTTCCCACTCGGTCTCTGCCATGCTAGGACCCAGGTTAAGTGCAGTTGCAGGCTATTATACATCATTAGGGTAAGTAAGACTCAGCCACGGGGGGAAGAGAAATGGAGGCCTCGGATGGTTCATTCCTCATCGGCTGCATGGAGCTGAGGGAGGGTCGGGGAGGCAGGAATAAGGCCCGATATCTACACGCTCGCACGATCGGACACTCACACGCAAGCAAATATGTGTACGCATGCACACACACAGCCACATAGTCACAAATCACTGTGCCAAAAAGACACTTTACAGGGGTTAAAATACCACACCAGCCAGCCAGCTAGTCGACAACACTACTCTACGTGGGAAGACAGAGTTGAAACTGGGACTTCTGGGATTTCTTTGTCTGTGTCTTTTTAGAATTAGTCCCATATCAGAGCAGCAACCTCCAGTTGGGCTTGTAAAGTGTGGACTAGATTTGGGAACCTTCACTCGTCTTGCAGAGGAGAAAGCAAAGTGAGAAGTGCTAGATAAAGGTGAGCAGGAGAAATAGTCATTGTTCTCATTACGGAGGAACAACAAAAACATCCGTAGAGAAACCGAGGAGAGAGCAGTGTTGAAAGACACTGTAGTTACTGCAACGAAGGCCACTTCCTCCCTCCGCCCGGAATGAAAACCTCAGGCCGGACGGCGCAGTGGAACCGGTCACATTTCAATGCTAATTTCGAGAAAGGACAGTTCGATGAATAGATCTGCTCTTCTCTCTGAAGAAAGGAATTGGTCGCATTAGAGATTGGAGTTTTAAATGCAATTTAAAGAAGAAGAAAAAACACAAAAAAGAGGAGATATTACCAGAAAGGGCATTACCAGGAGAGCATATTTTTCTACAGGCAATTACAAGGTCAATGCACCCTCAACATCCTCCTTTAAAGGTCCCCTATGTATGTTCTGGAATTGTGTTCTTGTATTCATCTTCTTTAATTGGCTCTGTAGTGGCTGCGCAGACACGCGCACGCACACACACACACACATATACATTTAATGTGCACACACACACACACATATACATTTAATGTGCACACACACACACACACATATACATTTAATGTGCACACACACACACACATATACATTTAATGTGCACACACACACACACACATATACATTTAATGTGCACACACACACACGTATACATTTAATGTGCACACACACACACACGTATACATTTAATGTGCACACACACACACATATACATTTAATGTGCACACACACACACACATATACATTTAATGTGCACACACACACACATATACATTTAATGTGCACACACACACACACATACATTTAATGTGCACACACACACACACATACATTTAATGTGCACACACACACACACACACACACACACACATATACATTTAATGTACACACACACACACACATATACATTTAATGTGCACACACACACACACATATACATTTAATGTGCACACACACACACACATATACATTTAATGTGCACACACACACACACATATACATTTAATGTGCACACACACACACACACATATACATTTAATGTGCACACACACACACGTATACATTTAATGTGCACACACACACACACGTATACATTTAATGTGCACACACACACACATATACATTTAATGTGCACACACACACACACATATACATTTAATGTGCACACACACACACATATACATTTAATGTGCACACACACACACACATACATTTAATGTGCACACACACACACACATACATTTAATGTGCACACACACACACACACACACACACACACACATATACATTTAATGTACACACACACACACACATATACATTTAATGTGCACACACACACACACATATACATTTAATGTGCACACATACACACACACATATACATTTAATGTGCACACACACACACACATATACATTTAATGTGCACACACACACACACATATACATTTAATGTGCACACATACACACACACATATACATTTAATGTGCACACACACACACACATATACATTTAATGTGCACACACACATATACATTTAATGTGCATACACACATATACACAGACCCTGCACACACATAGAGATCCAGTAGCTGGGGGAGCAGGGGGAGAGAAGAGCTGGTCTGGTTTGTCTCTCTGGGCTGGGTGACAGCTGTGTGTGAAGTCCTTTGAATCTGCCCACACTGTCATCTGTTCATATGAGATCTACACACACACACAGGCAAATACATGTTAAGCTGTTAAAGTGGTTTTGTGAAGCATTCCTTCATTATTGACTGGAGTCCATATCCAAAACCTGCAGTACCTTGAAAAGAGAGAGAGAGAGAGAGAGAGAGAGAGAGAGAGAGAGAGAGAGAGAGAGAGAGAGAGAGAGAGAGAGAGAGAGAGAGAGAGAGAGAGAGAGAGAGAGAGAGATGGTTTACATTACACCGGAGATCGTCTTTGGCATGCGTCAGCCGCCGAGAGGCATCAATCACTCCATCTGTGTAAAATCACAAGCTGACTCCGATATTGCTAAATATTTATACTGTCAGATACACACAGGCAGTGCAGCTGAATGAGGGGCATTCATTAGGTCTGTCAGCCTGCAGATGGAGATTAGAGGGAAACCTCCCACCATGGTTGCCTCGCACCGTCTCCCCAGCGCTATATTTAGCCCCTTCACCACGATAAATATCTCCGCAATGCCTCTGTTGGGTAAATACGACCAGGGATGATCTGGAGGTAACGTAAATAGAACGTTGTGTCGTCGAGAGGTGACAACAGGGATGTAAACGCAGTAGGTTTGGTCAGGCCTGTTGCCTCGACTTTGCTAGGCCTTGCACTACCAAATGTTTCTTTCTTTCTGTCTGTCTTTCTCTTTATTTATTTTCTCTCTCTTTCTTTCGCTCCTCTCTTTCTCTTCGTCTATCTTCTTCGGTTTAGACATGACGCAAGCGGCTCATATCTTTGATTACTCACAGAGGGCTGACTATTTCATCTGTCTGTCTATCAGAGTTTTAGATTATATTAGCCTCCACACTCAATCTGCTTCTATTTCATAACGAATCATTGAGTCGTGGGGGAGTGTGAGGGATAGAGAAGGGACACAGGGATAGAGGGAGGAATGGCGAGAGGTCGGAGAAAGGGAAAGGCGTGTAATTATCTTCAGAACGTAGCCATCACCAGTAAATCCGTGGAGCCATCTGACATGGCTAATTAAGGAAGCAATCAAAGGTCAATCACCCGATAGTTGGATAGGGCTAGGTAGAGAGAGCGAGAGAGAGGTGTAATGGGGAGAGTGGAGGAGTGACTGAAGCAGTCTGTTCTTGTTGGGCTCTTTGTGATGAGTCCATGTGTCAGTCCTCTGAGCGGAGGCTCCTGCAGGCCTAACTAACCCCAGCTCCTTTATCAAGCTTCGATCTGACGCTCACTAGGACAGATATTGTAAGTCAGTGTGCTATGCCCCAGTGGAAGCCTGTATGTGTGTGCATGTTCGTGTACAGTTGAAGTCGGAAGTTTACATGTTGGAGTCATTAAAGGCACAGTCAACTTAGTGTATGTAAACTTCTGACCCACTGGAATTGTGATACAGTGAATTTAAGTGAAATAATCTGTCTGTAAACAATTGTTGGAAAAATTACTTGTGTCATGCACAAAGTAGATGTCCTACCCGATTTGCCAAAACTATAGTTTGTTGACAAGAAATTTGTGGAGTGGTTGAAAAACGAGTTTTAAACAGCTTGGAAAATTACAGAAAATGATGTCATGGCTTTAGAAGCTTCTGATAGGCTAATTGACATCATTTGAGTAAATTGGAGGTGTACCTGTGGATGTATTTCAAGGCCTACCTTCAAACTCAGCGCCTCTTTGCTTGACATCTTGGGAAAATCAAAAGAAATCAGCCAAGACCTCAGAAAACAATTGAAGACCTCCACAAGTCTGGTTCATCCTTGGGAGCAATTTCCAAATGCCTGAAGGTACCACGTTCATCTGTACAAACAATAGTATGCAAGTATAAACACCATGGGACCACGCAGCCGGCATACCGCTTGGGAAGGAGATGCATTCTGTCTCCTAGATGAGCGTACTTTGGTGCGACAAGTGCAAATCAATCCCAGAAGAAGCCACTGCTCCAAAACCGCCATAAAAAAAGCCAGACTACAGTTTGCAACTACACATGGGGACAAAGATCGTACTTTTTTGAGAAATATCCTCTGATCTGATGAAACAAAAATAGAACTGTTTGCCCATAATGACCATAGTTATTTTTGGAGGAAAAAGGGGAAGCTTGCAAGCCGAAGAACACCATCCCAAATGTGAAGCACGGGGGTGGAAGTATCATGTTGTGGGGGTACTTTGCTGCAGGAGGGACTGGTGCACTTCACAAAATAGATGGTATCATGAGGATGGAAAATGATGTGGATATATTGAAACAACAATCTCAAGACATCAATCAGGAAGTTAAAGCTTGGTCACAAATGGGTCTTCCAAATGGACAATGACCCCAAGTATACTTCCAAAGTTGTGGAAAAATGGCTTAAGGACAACAAAGTCAAGGTATTGGAGTGGCCATCACAAGGTCCTGACCTCAAGCCTGACTCAGTTACACCAGCTCTGTCAGGAGGAATGGGCCAAAATTTACCCAACTTATTGTGGGAAGCTTGTGGAAGACTACCCGAAACGTTTGAGCCAAGTTAAACAATTTAAAGGCAATGCTACCAAATACTAATTGAGTGTATGTAAACTTCTGACCCACTGGGAATGTGATGAAAGACATAAAAGCTGAAATAAATCACTCTCTCTACTATTATTCTGACATTTCACATTCTTAAAATAAAGTGGTGATCCTAACTGATCTAAGACAATAAATATTTACTAGGATTAAATGTCAGGAATTGTGAAAAACAGAGTTTAAATGTATTTGGCTAAGGTGTATGTAAACTTCTGACTTCAACTGTATGTGTGCTTTCTCAGCGGTGCTCTGTAAGAGAACCCATGATGACTTATAGGGTACATGTATAATGTAACGGCAACTCAGCTAGAAAGCAGCTTGGACCTTGGTGGTAATTCACCCAATAGTCAGTGCTCTGTGAAATGTGTGTGTGTATCTGTGTGTCTGGGATTCCTCTGAATGAATTGTCCAGTTCTCGCCCATTTCCTAGGTGGTCAGATACGGAAGGTGAATGAGACAAAGGGTCGGACACTTCCCCACAAAAAAACTCACCTTTATTAAGGGTTACCCCCTCTCCTCCACCCTCCCTCCACATTCTTCCCACCCTCCGTCTCCTGGTGGCAGAGGGGTGGGTGACCAGGGGGTCAGCCAGTCTTGGCCAGGGGAGAGTCAGCAGAAAAGGAGCTGAGTTCAGGGAGGAGAGAGGAGGAGAGTGACCTGGCTGTATGCACTGTGAGTGACAAACACTGAACCAAAACCTGGTCGTATGCCTTCTGCCTTTGACTGTCAGCCCTATGCCCTATATATACTGTACATCCTTAAAGGCCCACTCTGTGATTTTTATGATTATTTAAATGAATGATTAAAACCCGTCGATTCTTGGAGAATGTAACTGATGTGCCTCTCTTGAGCTACTTGTTGAATATACGGTTGACCTAGAAATATCAGTGTGCCCATGTATGGCTGTTTGTCCTTGGGGTGTGTACTGCGCTGTGTGTCTCCATCCTTCTCTCTCTCCTCCTTATCCTTCTCTCATCTTTCTCTCCACCTCATCCCCCTAGTGTCAATCTCGTCCTGGTGTAATTGCTTGTTTTTTGGTCACCAGGCCAGTTCCTCCTCTCGCTCCCTGGCGTTGATTCATAGAGCTTTGTAAAGGTGACAGTGGTCCCTCTCAGTCGCTTTCAGCTGGAACAAAGCAGGTGACAGAAACACATCCCTAGACGGCTGACCTGATGGTCCCCACTGTCCCCACCCCATCTCTCCTAGTCCAGGGACTTGAGGGACACAGGAGGAGTAGTAGTGGGTCTTCATTCAAGCATGTCGTCTGTACCATGTAGTGAGGGGGGGGGGGACTTCCTTTTTCTAGCCCTCCCCCATGTCCCCCAGCCCTGCCCCCACAGCCCATCCGTCGTGACCTGGATACATGCTCTCTCTGACACTTGAACTACTTAGCTGTGTCACCTTCAAAAGCCCCGACAGCGCCACCGACACCCATCCTGCTTGCGCGTCAGCTGGAAAACGGCCTTACAAATCAAACACCCACAGTTTCATATCTCGGATTTTACGGAATCGGCGCGTAAGAGGATGGTAAAGGATTCTGTTTGAAAGTAATTGATCTTGAAGCCCATGTGTTTGTCACGGTGTTGTCATTGTGCCGTCATGTTTGATTCAGTATAATTGACTGGGCTTATGCTTTATGTCCAATCCAGGTTCGACTGTCCACTGTGTCCAGGTTGATTCGTGTTCAGTGTTAAAGCAGTTCAGACAACGTTAAGGTTGACTTGTGTAATTGATTGATGGGGGCTGCATGTCGGTGTTAAGGTTACTTCCTCTAACTGCTGGTAAGTGGCGTCTGACGGCTTCCCAGGCGACGACCCTCTCCTCCCTGAAGTAATGCCACTTAGAACCCCCCCCTCCTCTACCCAACACCGCAGGCTGTGCTGACTGGGGGCATTGATCCACTGATCAATATATAGCTGCATCTGTAGTGTACACACTGAAGACTCCAAGCTGTTGACTGTATGGTAATAGGGTAGGCTAATGGCATCCGCATGCTTCCCACATGAAACAGTTCGGAACAGTTTGGGCATATATTATGACGAAAAAAAGATGAACGTTATTGATTGTTTTGGACTTTTTTTTTCAGCTGTTCGGGCACACCATTTTTTTCCTCGACGCAAGCTGAAGTTCGGTGATTGGTCGGCTTTAGAAATTCTTCACTGGTGCCTGTTGTCATTCGACAAGAGACGACTCGTCCTCATGCACATTCACTTGAGGAATACTGCACCAAGCAGTACCTAGTTAGACGTAAAATCGCCTGACTAAGATCTCTTCGGCAAAACATTTCAAAAATGAATGACAGATTTCTTGAATGGTCTTCGATTCATTCGGACTATTTTGAGGAAGTGTATACCGCCTACGGCATCTCAAAATGGACAAACCGAACTACGTTCTCGTTTGCCACGGTCTTTAAGTATGCGAGCACACTGTATGTGTATGTGTGTCTGTCTGACTGACTGTCGTTTTGTCCGTCTTGCATTCTCCTGTGCTGCTGACACCATAATTCTCTTATCCTTTATTTTCTCCCCATTCGACCTCTGTTGTGGCTTTTCCCTCCTTCTCTGTAGGGAGGCCAACTCTCGTCTGGAGAAATGACATCAGAGCCTCCCTTCCATCGCTCCGCTTCTTTCTTCTTTATCTTTTTCTCGCCGGAGCCTCCATCTTGTTTGAAATGACTGCAAATAATGTGGTCTGTCCTCACGACTCGCTGTTAAAGGATTCGGTCACTCAGAACACTCAAAACACATATTAAAACACGCATCAGCCTCTCGCCGGGCCCCAATCACGCTGTTCAAATGTTGTTCTTCCACCGGGAGCAAGTGAAGAGATGGGATGTGCAACATTAACTTGATTCGCACCGGGCCACGACTGAGCGACACCCCATAAACCTCAGCGGGCAGGCAGGCTGCTGCCTAGGCCCAGCAGACAGCACCCCACAGATAATGTGACACACGCTAGCGATGCCTCCTATAGCCCGCCACACACATAAGCGCACACACACACACACACACACTCGCGTACACATACACACTCGTTTTATGGTAATGTGTAAAAACATCACAGCAGCGAGTTATTGTCCCCTCCTGTCGGCCTCTCGGCTCTCAGCAGTTCAGCGTCGGCATAATCCGTTAGCAGTGGCCAGTGGGTCTCTGTAAACAGGCAACCTCTGCTGTCCTAAATGTCAGCCGCCCATACAGAGGGACTGGCGCGCCCTTGCCTTTGCAGCACTTGTTCTATAGACTGTCCACAGTGTTTCCTACTGAAGTATTTATGACTATGGGTTTTAAATGTGTTAACTCTGAATTGTGGAGATTTGCTATTTGCTATGTTTCCTATTGTGTCATCATACTAATTTCCCATGAAATCATTGGCGGGGGGTTGTGTGAAGATGGGGGCTATTTTGTAAAAGGTATATCAGTGGAGGATGGAGATGGACTGCTCTTTGGCAGAGGGTGATGGGAGTAGTGATTATGAAGAACTCACCACTGGTTTGTTGACACACAGACCTACTAGCATTGGTTACACTAGTCACTGGGATACACAATGTCCTCGATCTTTATTAGGTGTAGTTGACGATGCTGTAGCTACAGTATGTTCACTGTGCATTAGTACACTGGTCATCATAGGTCCATTTGTAGCTTTGCCATCAAATAGTCAACCTGCCTGGTAAAATAATAGTTAAATCAAATAAAAACCGAAATGACGGTGAGAAAAAAATGATTGAGGAGTTTATTGTTGCGTGTGAAAAGCAAATCTGGGTCAGATTCTTTCAAATACCTTGTTTTCTGATTTACATTTAACCCGGTACAATGGAACCAAGCACACCTGCCTAGAAAATATTTGACCCAGGTTTGGTGTGTGTGTGTGTGCGTGTGCGTGTTTGTGTGTGTATGTGAGCGAGTGTCACCTGTTCCTCTCCAAATCCTTTTCTCTGGATAGATTATGCATGTCTGAATCCTCTGAGCTGCTCTCAGCCTTAAACAATGCCATTTCTAACACCATTCCCATCTCCTTGGCAACTCCATAGCAACCTGTGGTCTGCCACAGGGCATGGTGTGGATCAATTAGCACCGTCTGACGTCTCACCACTTCTTGTCACCCATTTGAATACCTTGATATTTTTTTTTGAAATGAAAAATGAATTTGTGTGTCCATTTAAAAAACAAAATATGCACACTAAGATTATTTTTCATATCAAGTTAACGGAGTATTTCTATATAGATATATAGATCTTTTTTTATGTTAGGCTCTGTTATTGTGTCAGCTTTGCCAGTGCCCTGTAGAACTTGATTTAAAAAGGAATAAAGACAAAATAGAGAGACAGCATGTCCCTGGCCAATAGAATGAATGGACATTAAAAAGAAAGGAGGACCGAGGCATATAAATGCCTTTATTTGTATGGCATGTTCAATGGAACAAACATGTCTAAATCTGACGTGTTTTGGCTGCATGGCTGTCAGGGAGTACAAAGACATGATAGTACAATGTTTTCTTTGAACAAAGCATTTTCCCAACAACCCTGATTGAAGACACGAGGGCGGGGTTACAGAATATCCAATAGTCATTGGACAACAACTAGTATCTTTTTTTCCCACAAGAATGAATGGTCATTGGTGCTATAAGTATAGTCCTAATAACTCAAAATGTCTACTAACGTCATACAGCTTTGCCATTAACGCTGCTCCATAATCTGTGTTTTTCCCAGGTATCGTGTCCAAGTCGTTCGAGTGTCGTCTAAAGGGCCAGGGAGCCACGTTCGTGGAGGTTGACACTGCGTTTGATGGGGCCTTCCCGGTGCGAAGGGTGGGCTCCATGGAGGGGCTGGAGGGCCAGGAGGGTGTCCAGCAGGTGATCATCATCCAGGGTTACGGCAGTGGGGAGATGGCCTTCGACCAGGCCCTGGAAGAGTCAGCCGCTGCCACCCTGCGAGACCTGGCCATGGCGGGCCAGGTGGCCGAGGTGCTCCACATCACCGAGGACGGCCAGGTCATCTCCTCGGGGAGGGAGGTGTCTGCAGGCGGGGCCCATCACCTGGCCGGAGGCACCACCCGGTACGTCCTGCTGGAGTCCGGCGGGTCTGCAGCCGGAGGTCACGGGGGTCACGGGGGAGGGGCGACGCACCACCACATGGTGTCGGAGTCATCCACGGCTCTGGATGCCCTCCTCAGTGCCGTCAGCGAGATGGGCCAGCAGGAAGAGGACAGCCAAGAGGTCATGACCCAGGAAGTTGTGTCAGAGGTGGTGGAGGAAGAGGAGGAGGTGGAGGTGAAGACGGAGGAGGAGGTGTGGGAGGAGCAGCAGGTGCAGGAGGAGCAGGTGGTCCAGGAGGTTCTGCAGTTTGCAGCCAGCCATCTGATGAAGGAGGGGCTGACGCAGGTGATCGTCAACGATGAGGGGACTCACTACATCGTGACGGAGCTGGATGACAACACCCTCCAGGTGGAGGGGACCATGTACACCCAGCACCAGGGAGGGGAGGAGGGCCAGGCTGGGGAGAGGATGGTCTACTACCTGGATGGAACGCCACACAATGTGGTTCTGGAGAAGGTGGAGGTGGACTAGTCGGTGACTGTGGCGAGAATCTCATCTGGATTTCCTTGATTCCTCGAGTCCTCTCCTCAACTCCTTCTCAAAACCCGTTGGATAAGAAGTTGTAGAGGAGTGACCTCTGTCTGACCTTTTCATCCATTGGGTTGGAGAAGGAGGCGAGGGGACAGAATGCAGTTGAGACTTTCCCTGTGTGAAGACCAAATGTCCAGCTTAAAGCCCCTAAGAGTCTTCCTCTTTGTCTCTTTCATTGAAAATGTCATGTATTTTGTTTTTTACATAGCTTTATCTCCGTTTTGCAACGATCAACTCAGGATAACATTGACATCTATAGTGTTCTAGTGAGGTGCGAAGTCTTTGGCGCTAACATTATTTAACATTTGCATCATTTTATGGCCAACGCCAGAATTACCACTTGTTTTTGGAGTTATGACTGGAAATACATAGGCTATTTTCAGTTGCAAAAAGAATACTTTTAAGATTACATAACGGGAAATGTTCCCGTTATCTAGAAAGACGTACAATCTTTAAGTTGCGTGGTTTGGTTTTGCTGAAAGTTGGAGAATAATAGCAGCTTTATTTTTCAGTTTGATATGGTTTTACTAAAAGGACATTTCCAACCAAAAACTATATTTTGCTATTTGTTTAATCAGCCCATTGTTGGTTTTGCATGTCAGCAATCCATTTTCAACATATATCATTTTCAAAACACAGAAATACCGCTGGTATGAGGCAAAAGGCAGCATCATCTTGCATCATACCAGCTGTATTTATGTGTTTTGAAAGTTATATATCTTGAAAACTTGTTTGCTGACATGCAAAACATTTCTGTACTATATCAACAATGGACTAATGAAACAAATACCAAAATATTGTTTTTTGGGTGGAGTTTTCCTTTAAGTAGTGAATTAGTTTGCAATTGTAAGTTAAATAATTATTTTTTGTTTGTTTATTTAAAAAGGTACATTAATAGGTCTGTTTTGATAACAGACGCCTTGCTTTCATACCTTGCTGAATCTAGGACCAATAGGATTTTGGACATCGAAAATATCCAGTCCACTGATTGGCTTTGTTTTCAGCAATTCCTAAATATGGTCAGAACGTTGATTGGTCTGAATCCAGGGGCAGTCCACCTGTTTTTCAGGATGTTCTCAAAATGTCACGGTGCTGACATTGTTTTGCATCATAATTAAGTTCTCTCATAGTGAGTGTCCTTTGACCGTCAAAATAGGACAAATGAATTGGATCGCCACAGAAACATGCGTTTGACAGAATAGCTTGGTGATGACACAACATTTAGTGAGTTTCTGATAATCATAATTCAATTAAAGTTGCTAAATATTTTTCTCCATTGGTTTTACTGCTCTCAGTTATTGTAAATATATGTTTCTGTAAATGAAATTGCAATGAGACTTGCGTTTGACTAATGACAATAAAGCTCAGTCTTCATTTTTGGAGGGTTGCTAGTTCAACTCAAGTTTTCTATGACAGTGTTACAATCTCCTATTCACATCAACCACATGAACTTACATGCATCAACTGACATAGGAGCTTTGACCAAGTGTGTTTCCAATCACCATCATCATGATCATCACCATTGTCATTATCACCGTCATTACCGTCATCATGATCAGCATCGTCCTAATCATACATCCGCCTCTCCCTCAGCCAGCCCCCTATTCTCTCCCTCCATTGTGTTGAACACACACATTCTTTCTCCCTACAGTATTCAAGAGCTGGAAGAGGGAATCAATATTCACTTAGGGCCGTAGTACAGCCTAGGCTCTGATTGAGTGAGTGGGAGCCAAGAATGACGGCTATGAACACAATGACGAAGACTGGCTTTCACATAGGGGCCACCAGGAGATCATCTGTTTAATGTAACACAGCCAGGTGTGTGTGTGTGTGTATGTGTGTCAGCGAGAAAGAGAGAGAGTTGTGGGCTGAGAGGATTACAGCTGGATTGAGTGAGCGAGGTGAGCAGAAGAGCAGCAGCAGAGACCCCCCCCCCCCCCCTCATAACCACTGTCGGAAGGTCAGCCTGTAATTTCACATGGCCTACTGTATGTCTCTCTGCTACACAGAACTATAGCAGCCCTGCCTCAGCTAAAACCTGCAATCCTAGCTGTCTCCTTTCACGCTTTCTCCTCCCAGTTAACACACAGTTAACACAATTATACGACGTGAATCATCATGGTGTGTGGGTTTTTATGTGTGTATCGCTGTGCGCGTGTGTGTACGTGTACTATGCTTGTGTATGTGCATGCGCGCGGCGTGTGTCTCACTCTCTCCACCCTGTGCGGCTTCCTAATCAGAGACGGGTGGCTCATTATTAGCTACAGCAGGCCGTGCGTGTGACATGGAAGAGGGAGAAATTAGCAGCTGTCACCGAGTGATGAGTTCATTTCCTGACAGGCCCTGTTCGCCTGAGTCCGTTGGAGACGACGGGCAGACGGCTGATGGAAACCTGCCGCTGCAGCTTAATTGGCGAGCCGGAAAAGGGCAGAGGGCCGGTGGAGGGCAAGGGGGGGGTGGAAGGGCGGCTATCCTCCCTCTCCTTCCATCACTCTGTGGGGGCAGACGGGAGAGCGAGAGGAGAAGGACAGGGGGTTAGGATCTCTCTGAGTATGATAAATATGGCAATTCTGTTGAGTTCACCGTCTATAAGGAAACATATCAGCCCGTGGATCATTTTCTTAATGTCTCTGCTATTCGTTTTGCCGCCCCTTTGGCAGTATTAACATTCTCGCTGATGCTGATACACTGGTTGTGTGTTGTGTCCTGGGGACAGCATGCAGGTACAATTCTATTAAAGGGACCTGTTTGTGTTGTGGTCTACTTTCTATGTTATGTGGTCTTGTTTCTGGAGCGTGAGGGCAGTTGAAGAGATGTACAGTCAATTCTATATTTTCTAGTCATTGTTTGTGTCAATGCTCTGACAGAACTGTAGTGTCTTGAGTATTTGAAAGCTGATATAATGCGGCAGCAACAAACCAGGAGTGGTTCATCTCTTTATGGAATGATTGGGCCTACCATCTCTCCCTCTCTCCCCCGTATCCCTGTCTTTGTTCACACTAATCCAGCGCTAGCACCCCCCCCCCCCCTCCTGCAATAGACTCACTGCCACACCTACCTCAGCGCCTGACAAACATTGACAGCCCCACTCCATTCCCGAGCCACTCATAGCAGGCGTCCCCCCCCACAGAACCTCCCCAAACACACACAGCGAAATGCACAAGCACACACGCACCCCTGAAAACACTTCAGGCCCACAGACATGCGGGCTCTCAACACTTCATTAAGAGAAGCAGTGATTGAAAAATGATCCGATTAGCTCACTATGAAGAGCGGGGTGACCGAAATAACTGTCATTTCAACCTTGAATGAGAAACAACTGTAAGTGCTTTTAATTAGACACACAACACAGAGGAATAGAGAGAGAGAGAGAGCATTTCCCCTCCTTCCCCAGCATGAGATGTTTAAAAAAGAAGAAGAAAACAGCTTTATGAAAACTTGGTTGAGGTAAAAGAGTGGCAAAACCTCCTTAAAAAAAAGGGTTTTCCATTTAGATTTACAATATTTAATATAGATCTCTAGAGAGAGAAAAATGTTTTACATCTCTCTGCTTAAATTATGTAATTTCACATTCTCAGTTTTAATTTGCTGCTGCTGCCATTTAGAGAGAAAGATACACATTTAAAGACATCATGCTGCCCCTGAAACAGAATACATTCACTGTCAGAGAGCGCTAACTCTGTATTCTCTTTCAAAAGCTATTGGGACATTGTTTCACCATATGAAGGATAGTTGAGGTTACTATTATTGTACTTTAAACTAACAAAAATTAATGGTTAGGACATTTCTCGTTCGTTCAAGGTTCTCTATGCATCCCTATTCCCTACACATTATAAGGCCCAAATAATTAAAAAGGGTTCAGTTGTGTGTGGTTCAGTTGGTAGATCGTAGGGCTTTCAACACTAGGATTATGGATTCGATTCCCAATTTGTCAAATATGTAATAATATAAATGGCTTTGGATAAAAACATCTCCTCAATGGTATATTTTTTTATTTTACCTTTATTTAACTAGGCAAGTCAGTTAAGAACAAATTCTTATTTTCAATGACGGCCTAGGAACAGTGGGTTAACTGCCTGTTCAGGGGCAGAACAACAGATTTGAACCTTGTCAGCTCTGGGATTTGAACTTGCAACCTTTCGGTTACTAGTCCAACGCTCTAACCACTGGGCTACCCTGCCTCCCCATATAATACATGTTTAGAGGGTACACTCAAAAACATAACTCCCCTCATATCTCCATTTATGTGGGACATTAGACGGGGGGGTGAGGAGAGGACATGAGACAGGGGGTGGGGAGAGGACATGAGACGGTGGGGAGAGAACATGAGACGGGGGGTGGGGAGAGGACATGAGACGGGGGTGCGGAGAGGACATGAGACGGGGGGTGGGGAGAGGACATGAGACGGGGGGTGGGGAGAGGACATGAGACGGGGGTGGGGAGAGGACATGAGACGGGGGGGGTGGGGAGAGGACATGAGACGGGGGGTGGGGAGAGGACATGAGACGGGGGGTGCGGAGAGGACATGAGACGGGGGGTGGGGAGAGGACATGAGACGGGGGGTGGGGAGAGGACATGAGACGGGGGGTGGGGAGAGGACATGAGACGGGGGGTGGGGGAGAGGACATGAGACGGGGGGTGATGAGATGGGGGTGGGGAGAGGACATGAGACGGGGGGGGGGGAGAGGACATGAGACGGGGGGGTGGGGAGAGGACATGAGACGGGGGGTGGGGAGAGGACATGAGACGGGGGGTGGGGAGAGGAAATGAGACGGGGGGTGGGGAGAGGACATGAGACGGGGGGTGGGGAGAGGACATGAGACGGGGGGTGGGGAGAGGACATGAGACGGGGGGTGGGGAGAGGACATGAGACGGGAGGGTGGGGAGAGGACATGAGACGGGGGGTGGGGAGAGGACATGAGACGGGGGGTGGGGAGAGGACATGAGACGGGGGGTGGGGAGAGGACATGAGACGGGGGTGGGGAGAGGACATGAGACGGGGGGTGGGGAGAGGACATGAGACGGGGGGTGGGGAGAGGACATGAGACGGGGGGGGTGGGGAGAGGACATGAGACGGTGGGTGGGGAGAGGACATGAGGACATGAGACGGAGGCACACGAGGCTCCCAGTTCCACCCAGTGGGCAAAATTTGTTGTCTTTTCAACCAAAAAAAAAACATATTTCAAAAGCATGTGCTCCCAGTCCCCGCATCTCCCTGAGTGAGCTCATTTAGAGGGTGGACTTTTAGTTTTGTTGATATTGGATTAGATGTGATATGACTAGCTGTGACTTTATACTAGACATGTGCCTAAGCTGTTGACTCTCCAGCAATGGGTGGTGTTTGTGCCATTCAAAGACTCATAGTACACACGAATTCCCTCAATACCAAAGATTTGGTTGTTTACCCTAAACCTGCTTGTTGGTTTGGCCTTTAAAATATAAATGTAATTAAAAAAGGAATATGTTATTATGATTTTGTATTTTATTGATCTTAAACATATCTGATCTGGTTATAAATCCATTGGCTCTGTCTAAGGCTGCAGTTTTGTGTAAGACTTAAATAATTGCAGACGTTTCATCCCCAGCCGTCCTCTTTAAACGGCACATTGAATTGAGCTCAGATTTGTGAAGTGTAGCCCTTAGTGGCCCCTGGTGGCCCCTGCCTTGCTGTAACAAGCGTGGGGGGCCCCTGTGGTAAGTGTTCTCAGGGGACATCGGCTCTGATCTAGCTCTCCCTGGGGCCCAGTTAATTTCGGCTGCACTGAGAGTCTCTCGATATTCACCACTGCTGTCCTTCTCCCCTCCTTCCCCTGTTCTTTCCCCTCCTTCCCACTCCTATTCATCCTCATAAAACTCTTCACTGTCCTCAAAAAGGTGTACTGCCATGTGTATTCAGCTGGTCTCATTACAGGCAGGTAGAGCGAGCGGTGATCGGAGAGTCAGTGACAGAGATGAGGCACAGAGACACCAAGCAAGTATAGGCCCAGGGAAGGAGGGAGCTCCCGCCAACCTGCCTCTACCCCCACCTCCCTCTCCCCCTTCCCCTCCAACCCCCCCTATTCCTGCCCTGCGGCTCAGCTGAGGGGGGGGGGGGGGGGGGGGGGGCAGTGGGGGCGCACAGATCATGCCGGGCAGCTCCACAGGAGTGATAAGAGCGAATAAGCTGTCAGCGTCGGCGTTGGATGGGTCTTATTGTTCATATTTAGATGGAGGAACAATGGCGGTGTGTCAGGCGCCCATAGTTCATAATCTGCTGATGCTGACCAAGTGTCAGTGTGATCCATGAGCGTTGTGGCTCCTGAATCCTTAAGCAATCCCCCGTAGGAATGTCATGGGGGAGAGTACAAATGGGACAGCGTCTGCCGGACTATAGATAGGTGTAGGAGAAGGGAGGGAACGTGGGGTGAAAAGAAAAGAAAAAGAGACACTTTTTTTAAAGAGAGAAGAGAGAGAAAATAAAAGGGAGTGTAGGGATGAAAGGACCTTTTCTGATGATGGAAAGAAGTTTCCCATGTTTTTTCAAAGGGAGTCAAATTTAAAGCTTTTAATTGTGAGTGTGGGGGGGAGCGCACGAGGGGGAGCGCGCGAGGGGGGGGGGTAGCTTCAGAGAAAGGCAAGAGCCAGACACCTGCGTGGAGAGAGAGAGAGAGAGAGAGAGAGAGAGAGAGAGAGAGATGGATGGATGGGGGAGATGGCGAGAGTGAGATGAAGAGGTGGGCAGAGAAAAGAGGAGGAAGAGGGACAGATTGCGAGGGGCCCTTGGCTGTAGCGCTCACAGCTGCAGGTGAGCGAGAGGAGAATGGATGTCAGATTTAGAGAGGGGGCCCTCAAGAGATCCTTACCCCACAATGAGAGCAGAGACACTCTGAGAAACGGGGAGACCACTGGAGCTCACACAGCTATTAACCTGAAGAACCACACCACTCTCACTGCTAAGTAACTGCACACTCTGTTTCAGAACTCAACTGGCTGACAACGCTCATGTGAGTGGATGCACATGCATGTGTCACATGTTTGTTGGCGTTTTTAAATGTGTCACATGGGAAATGCCACCCTCTAGGCTCTCTTCATTTACTGTCAAAACCATTAGACATGCAGGGGGGAGGAAAAGAAGAGATGGTATCAGTTACGCATGAGCTGCAATAATTAGCCCCCGTCCCTGTGTGTGTGTGTGTGTGTCAGTGTGTGTATCTCAGTGTGTGTGTGTGTATATACAGTATGAGGGAGAACGATGTGTGTTTGTGTGTGTGTTTGAATGTAATGTACACAATACATAAAATAAAACGATAGGCAAACAGGAATAAACTTCGTCAGCTTTTTTGCAAATTCTCTAAATTATGAACGATCTCTTAGGAGTCATAATTGGAAAATGTGCTATGCTAATGGTTTCATACATTTGTAGATGACATGGTTGTAAGAAAGGCGCCCGTGTCATGCCATCCTGATTACCCACCACCCCTCTGCGTCCCATGTCAGTCCCCTCGCATTTCCCCTCTCCCCCCACCCAGGCCTGGTGGTGTGTGTGTGTGGCAGGCCAGCTTAGGCACCTCGTGATTTCAGCCTTTTGTTGATACTTATTGAACTGATTAAAAACAAATCCCACGATAGCAACCACTTTTACTGTCATTAATATTTATTCAATTTCTTAAAGGGAAAGTGTTTCCTTACTAGGATATGAGCAATGGATCACCCACCTTGTCTCACTAGGGCTGCGTTGCAAATGGCACCTTATTCCCTTATAATGCAGTACTTTTGACCATTGCACAAAATAGTGCACTATAAAGGGTATAGGGTTCCATTTGGGAATTATCTTAGATCTTTACCCATCAGGCTCTGGCCTCCCAGTTGTTCCGCGAGCCGCAGTGTTACACTGCTCTGTTCAGTGTCAAGTGCAGTGGGTCGACGTCCAAGACAAACACAACAGTCTGCCAGAGTCTCCCTGCTCGCCGACAGCCACGGGAAACGGGGGGGGGCGGTCCTCGGCATCTTAAACGCCATTGACATCACTCCGAGTTAAGCCAGTCCTCCGCTCGCCGCTGCGCCTCGCTCCCCAAGGCCACGGCTCTGCCCTGTAATCAGTTTTAGTATCTCGTTACAACCCCCCTGCACACAAACACACCCCACCTTCTACCCCAACGCGAACCCACCACCTAAGCACCCCCCACGGCCCACTCCTACCCTTCAAGTTAGGGCTATTGACAAACATATAGACCCCAATAATACCACTGGTGTTTTCCAGGCTTATGTGCCTGTCTTTGTGTTTACGTCCATTAGGATTCTGTCGAGTTTGTCAGCCACATCACAATGCTCTCCTTTGTCTCCACATTTCTAAAGAGAATCCACCCCCCCACTGTGGTGTTGCATCAGGCCATTGGTAAATATCGTCCTAGAAACACACAACCCGTTCAACCTTCACCAAGTCACGTTACAAGAGTACACTTTCAACAATGACGTCAGTGTCACCTCGCACTCCGCCGAGGCCTTGATAACGGAAGTGTGATTGAAGCAAGGCCATGAGTTAAATGTGAAGATGTGTCAAACGTAAAAGGGACACTTTATCTAACACGCAGGCAAAAAAAATAGAAAGAATGGGAAAATGGCGCATGACTGAAATCTGTCGCTGAATACTAGCATGTTACATCTGAGCTGTACGACAGGAGCCTTATGCAGAAGCCTCCACACACAGGAAACTGATGGACGGACCCAGATCCATTTCGGGTGATGTCACATTCTGGATCGTACTGTGACTGACCTTGCTCCGCTAACGTTCAGGAATATAAAAATAAGTATTGACACAGTCTTTCTACTCCCAACGGTGGATGATGGCAACATGTATGAACCATTGCTTCAACCCTCAGAGACAGAGAGAAGGTCTTGCCTCAGCCGGGCGTGGCTGGTAGCCTCAGGCATCAGTGTGTGTGCCCAGGAGAGATCCCAGTGGAAAAACATCCAGTGACCTTAGCCTTATGTGGTAGGCAGCTGCTCTGGGGGTCAGGTGTACGGTGTACATTTTAGGACACCCTCAGGGCTGACAATTGACTCTCGAAGGGATGAGGCTTAAAGCTTACGTACATTTCAGTCCTGCATCCTAAAACGTACATCGTACACGTGGAGGGCTCTGACTCCAGGACATAGCAACGCATGCATCAGACTACAAACCCCATAGTCCTCCTCTTTCAGGTCACTATAGAGACCACACCAAGGAGATGAGCTCGGGCCTAGTTAAGTAATACGTTTAATTCAGTTAGAAATGATGTTCGCTACACGCGTCTTCCACGTAAACATTTCAATGGCTCTATGAAGGGTTGAATTGTCAATCAAAAGTATTCTCCACACCGATAGGATTTGTCTGAGCAGCGACCCGCACAGAATCGCTGAGCTACAAATCACCTCGCATCCCGAAACGACTGGTCATCAAAGTGCTGAAGCTCAGAGAATCTGACCGCGCCATGCTCAGGCCTATCCTTTCCGGACGTGAGGGGAGCCTTCTATCTCCTTTTGAGAACACAAACAAACTCCTCCATACTCCTGTCAATTCACCCAGAATAGCGTCAGCCAGAGAGATACAGTACTTTTAATTGACAATTCAATTATGTAAAGAACCATTGAAATGTTTACTTGAAAGAAGCATGCCGCGAACATAATGTATTACTTAATTGAGTTGAGTGTGTGAATGAAGAGTGACAAGATGTGTATTTGCAGAGTGCTACAGGTAATTAGGTGCTACTAAGTTGGGCTCTGTCAAGGTGAGAGTCTCACAATGCTTATATATGCCAGAGCTGGGCCCCACATAACCACGCTGTTTCTATTTGTGAGGAACGCACCTGTGGAGAATTTTTGGGGGAGTGATATCTTGGATGGCTCACAACGTGTAGCTTACATATGCAACACACAAAGGCACACACACGCACACACACACGCACGCACGCACGCACGCACGCACACACACAGACACACACACACATGCACGCACACAGTCAATTAGTGTGCTAAAAGCAACATGTACTCAAGCTGAAAAACATGTCTGTTAGAAATCACTCAATCCTGACGAGAAGTATAATCACATTACCTGATCAATTAGCAGGTTGTTGTGTCTACGCCCATGATACCTGTAGGCTAGGGAATGACTTAATGCAATTGTTTATTTTGTGTAGTTTGCACTTAGGGGGAATGATATTGCTGGATTGTGAACTACACATTACAGGGGACATTGGGGGTCACACCGAAGCATCATACATAGGCTACACTGCTAACCCAACCATTTCCTCATTATAGGTTGTGCCCTGACCCTTGACCTTGGTCTAACCTCGTGAAACACAAAGGGGACTTCAGAACACAACACACTTTAATTAATAACACTTAAAAAAGTTGTATTTTATTATTTTATTTATTTTAGGGGAAAGATCAGCTTTAAATATTGCAGATAGATTGTGGCTTCCATCAATGTAATTGTCTGCAACATTACTAATATATTTAAATATATTTTCCTGTATTATTTTCCCGTAACCCTACCACCCCTCCCGTAATTGGAGTAAACTAATGGACAGCCACACTTAGGCTTCTACTTCCAGCTTATACATACTATATACATTTTATGACAACAGTATATTTTACATTAGTTATCTTTTGTTTGTTCTTAGTCCCATCCTTCAGCTCCTCTAACTAAACCCCTCCCATCTATCTCTGAAGACCATCCAGTTTTGATTTCTATTTGCCATATATTTTTAAACTGTGCTGTTTCACAAAAGTTCTGAACCTATATACATTTTACGGAGACAGTATATTTTACATTAGTTATCCAGTCCCACCATTCAGCTCCACTCATCTACACTATATATACCAAGTTTGTGTGGACACCCTTTCAAATGAAAGGATTTGACTATTTCAGCCACACCCATTGCTGACAGGTGTATACAGTCGAGCACACAGCCATGCAATCTCCAGAGACAAACATTGGCAGTAGAATGGCCTTACTGAAGAGCTCAGTGACTTTCAACGTGGCTGCTGCCCCGGCCAACTGTAAGTGCTGTTGTTGTGAAGTGGAAACGTCTAGGAGCAACAACGACTCAGCTCACAGAAAAGGACGGCCGAGTGCTGAAGCGCAATGCGAGAAGAATTGCCTGTCTTCGCTTGCAACACTCCAAACTGCCTCTGGAAGCACAAGAAATGTTCGTCGGGAGATTCATGAAATGGGTTTCCATGAATGCCAGAATCTGGATTTAGTGAATGCCAGGAGAACACTACCTCCCTGATTGCATAATACCAACAGTAGTTTGGAGGTGGAGGAATAATGGTCTGGGTCTGTTTTTCATGGTTTGGCTAGGCCCCTTAGTTCCAGTGAAGGGAAATCTTAATGCTACAGCATACAATGACGTTCTAGACGATTCTGTGCTACCAACTTTGTGGCAACAGTTTGGAGAAGGCCCTTTCCTGTATTAGCATGACAATGCCCCCGTACACAAAAGCGAGGTCCATACAGAAATGGTTTTTGAGATTGGTGCGGAAGAACTTGACTGGCTTGCACAGAGCCCTGACCTCAACCCATCAAACAACTTTGGGATGACTTGGAACGCTGACTGTGAGCCAGGCCTAATCGCCCATCATCAGTGCCCGACCTCACTAATGCTCGTGGCTGAATGGAAGCAAACCCCCGCAGCAACTCTCCAACATGTAGAGGAATGTCTTCCCAGGAGGGTGGAGGTTGTTATAGCAGCAAAGGTGGGACCCTCCATATTAATGCCCATGATTTTGGAATGAGATTGGATGTAATAAATGTATCACTAACCACTTTAAACAGTGCCACTTTATAGAATGTTTACGTACCCTACATTACTCATCTCGTATGTATATACTGTACTCTATACCATCTACTGCATCTTGCCTATGCCGTTCGGCAATCGCTCATCCATATATTTTTAATGTACATATTCTTATTCATTCCTTTCCACTTGTGTGTATAAGGTAGTTGTTGTGAAATTGTTAGATGCCTTGTTAGATATTACTGCATGGTCGGAACTAGAAGCACAAGCATTTCGCTACCCTCGCATTAACATCTGCTAACCATGTGTATGTGACCAATAAAATTGGATTTGATTTGAGCAGGTGTCCACATACTTTTGGTCATGTAGTGTATCTCTGAACACCATCCAGTTTTGATTTCTATTTGCTATAAAAATGTGCTGTGATGTTTCACAAAAGTTCTGAAACGTTCTCATAGTTTCTACAGATTGTAAATTAAAGAAACATTTTTGCTATGAATATTATTTAGTTGTTGATCGATTGACTATGCCTTTTTTTTTTAAATCACCCAGCAGTGCTATTTGCAGAGTCAGCTCCAGGTAAATGTTGCAATTCTTCAGCCATTCCTGAACCGTCCGAAATAGAATGATCTAATGATTCTGTCTCTTCACAGCAACATCTGCACAGCTGGGATGGTTGTATCCCCCATTTCTATAACTTTATATTGGTTGCAAGAAATTTTTATAATTTAAATTGAAAAACTAAAAAAATAAATAATACAGCGTTGTTTTGTGTATCAGTTCATAAACCATGTGCCATGGAATCGGTACATCGAAAATCTCCTCAACTATTTTGCAATCTAGATGGCACAGCTCTACATTTTTTGGTCCTTCAATTAAACTGGTATCCTTCTTATTTAACACAATTTTCTAAAAACAAATCTCAATTTCCATTGAGGCGGTGTGTCCTAGTAGGAAGTCCACTGTGTGCAGCTCACCCTACACTAACATAAATAACATGTTTACTTCTGCTAAGCGTCCCAGTAAAAAAGGTTTTATTTTAGCACCTGGCTACGCAGACGCTCGTTGACGCACCCGAGCAGCTTGGATGAAATGATTGAATAACATGTATGTGTACATTTATTTTTGCAATGCTCGCGCACGTAACGTGAGCGGTATGGTCAGCATATAATGAGGAGCAACCAGACGCTGCACTTGACACATTTATGCAATTGCTTATTTCTGTTACTAATTAGCATGCTGTTAAATCCCCGTGGATTGACAAGGAATTATAAAAATGTATGGTTGAGGTTGGCTGCACAACCAATTGGCGAACGTACTGTAAATTGAGAAATATGGTGACAAAACTGAATAAAAAGAAGACGAAACTATAATATGAAACAAAGATAAATTACATAAAGAATGATAGTAAAACGCTTTGGTGCTACTTCAACGAAATTTGGGGCAAAAAGACAAACTCAGCACCATCATTCATTGAATCAGATGGCTCATTCATCACAAAACCAACTGATATTGCCAATACTTTAATGATTTTTTTATCGACAAGATTAGCAAATTTAGGCATGACATGCAGGCAACAAATGCTAACACTTCACACTCAAGTATAACGGATCAAATTATGCTAGACAAGCATTGTCTAAGTGTTTTTGTTGTCTACCAGCTACCAGGGTCTGACAACTTGGATGGAAAATTATTGAGGATAGTAGCAGATGATATTGCCACTCCTATTTGCCATATCTTCAAGCTGAGCCTACTAGAAAGTGTGTGCCCTCAGGCCTGGAGGGAAGCCAAAGTAATTCCACTACCCAAGAATAGTAAAGCCCCCTTTACTGGCTCAAATAGCTGACCAATCAGCCCGTTACCAACCGTTAATAAACTTTGGGAAAAAAATTATGTTTGACCAGATGCAATGCTACTTTACTGTAAACAAACTTTAGAGCATTGGGCCAGTAACCAAAAGGTTGCTGGATCGAATCCCGGAGCTGACAAGGTAAAAATATGTAATTCTGCCCCGGTGCCCCGAAGACGTGGATGTTGATTATGGCAGCCCCCCGCACCTCTCTGATTCAGAGGGGTTGGGTCAAATGCCAAAGACACATTTCAGTTGAATGCATTCAGTTGTACAACTGACTAGGTATCCCCCTTTCCCCAGAGGGTGTTCTTTAATGGAAGCCTCTCACACATAATCCAGGAAGAATTAGGAATTCCACAGGGCAGCTGTCTAGGCCCCTTACTTTTTTCTATCTTTACTGATGACATGCCACTGACCTTGAGTAAAGCCAGTATGTCTATGTTCGCGATGACCCAACACTATACACGTCAGCTACCACAACGAGTGAAATCACTGCAACACTTAATAAAGTGCTGCAGCTATTTCAGAATGGATGGCAAGGAATAAATGTGTCCTAAATATTTCTAAAACTATAAGCATTGTATTTTAAACAAATAATCCACTAAACCCTAAACCTCAAGTAAATCTTGTAATAAATTATGTGGAAATTGAGCAAGTTGAGGTGACTAAACTGCTAGGAGTAACCCTGCATTGTAAATTGTCATGGTTAAAACATGTTGATACAACAGTAGCTACCTTCTTATAAGCACTATCAACAAGGCAGGTCCTATAGGCTCTAGTTTTGTCGCACCTGGACAACTCTTCAGTCATGTGGTCAGGTGCCACAAAGAGGGACCTCGGAAAATTACAATTGGCTCAGAACAGGGCAGCACGGTTGGCCCTTAAATGTACACGGAGAGCTAACATTAATGGGACCCTCCATATTAATGCCCATGATTGCATGTCAATCTCTCATGGCTCAAAGTGGAGGTGAGATTGACTTCATCACTACTTGTTTTTGTAAGAAGTGCGGAATACACCGAGCTGTCTGTTTAAACTACTAGCACACAGTTCAGGCATCCATACATACCCCTCAAGACATAATACCAGAGGTCGCTTCACAATCCTCATGTCCTGCATACACCGCACAGTCCTACATAGAGCCACGGCTACATGGAACTCTGTTCCACATCAGGTAACTGATGACAGCAGTAGAATCAGATTGGAAAAAAACCTCATAAAAATACATGCTGTGGAACAGTGGGGACTGTGAAGAGACACACACACACATGATAAGACAGGCACTCTACACACACGTACACGTGGATGTTGCATTGTAAATATGTGACAGTGGAGTAGTGGCCTGAGGGAACACATTAAATGTATTGGGTGAAGTGTTATGAAATGTAATGTAATATTTTTAATTGTTTTAATTTTTAGATTCTTAATAAATACAAAATGGCCTCTAAAGGCACATTTAAAAGTGTCCCATACAATAAGGGGATCTGCTGTACCCATATTATGTTGTAAATGATTCTGTCCTGGTTAAAAACCAGTTGTCATCCAATAGGCTTTGATTAAATTTCCAATATTCTCGCCCACGTGGAAACTCTGTAAGATGAATGTATATGCAAATTATTTGATGCCCCGACCGCATTCTGTCCCCCTATCGACATTTTAAAACTTGGTGCCAGCGAGAATGACATAAGAAAGTAGTCAAGACGACTAGCTTGATTGAGCCTCTGCCATGGTCAGGATATTTAAGCCTCCATATATCCACTAGTTCCAATATATCCCTGATATTCATGATTTCCTTAAGTGCATAAGGGTGATAGTTTGTAGTGTGATTTCCTATACGTTCCATTGAGGTGTTTAAAACCGTATTATAATCTTTAAAAGTATTGTCACGTTCTGACCTTTATTTCCTTTGTTTTGTATTTATTTAGTATGGTCAGGGCGTGAGTTGGGTGGGCAGTCTATGTGTGTTTTTCTAGGTTTTGGGTATTTCTATGTTTCGGCCTAGTATGGTTCTCAATCAGAGGCAGGTGTCATTAGTTGTCTCTGATTGAGAATCATACTTAGGTAGCCTGGGTTTCACTGTCTGTTTGTGGGTGATTGTTCCTGTCTCTGTGTTTTGCACCAGATAGGGCTGTTTTTGGTTTTCCACATTTATTGTTTTGTAGTGTTCATGTTTATCTGTTTTTATTAAACATGAATCAATATAACCACGCTGCGTTTTGGTCCGCCTCTACTTCACCACAGGAAAACCCTTACAAGTATCTACAACTACTGCATCGATGGGCATGTAAAATGGACAAAGATCTTTAAAAAAAGTTAAAGATATGATAAAAAAAGTACAAGTCTGAGCATGAACTAAAGTGCTGCCATAAAAACACTGAAAAGTATCATTAAAATAGCTGTAAACGGATAATAAAACAACGTGATGAAGTAAAGCCCCTTTTTTACACATTTTGTCTAGTAATATTTTAGTTGACTCTGTAATATTACCAAATAAAATCTTAAATGTATTTTATTCAAACAAGTCTCACGACAAAGAAATTGAACTTTGAACTGAAGAAAGCTCCACAACCGCAAGGGAACGTTCTGCCACTCGTTTTAAAGATCGAGGACTAAGCACAAAATCAACACAGCGACAGTATAGCTCCTCTCCATAGACTAATTACTGCACCTCTCTCTTGCGGCACTCTCACCGCTCTCCCTTTCTCTCGTTTAACACTAATCTAAAAAAAGAAACTGCTTTCTTCTTCAACACCTATTTTATATGAATATCTGCATCTCTTGAAGCAGGTGAGAGGAGCGGGCCTGATTTAAAGCGGTCACTGGTGGCAAGGAAGAGTGCCTGTAGTGTGGTGGCACACCTTTTGGGGCCCTCTTTTAAGTGTCCTTAAATTAGATGATAAGGCGAAAACGAGAGGACTTTGTCTGCTGGTATTAGCGACGTGGCTGTCTGAGTGGTGATATCTTTGAGGAGGGCTAGTGAGGCAGTAATGAGACAGGGTTGCCTTTCTCTAACCAGCCTAATTAATCCCACATTTTCAGAGCAGTATAATGACTGCTCACCAACCGACGGGCAGCGCTTTTTTGTAGGGATAGAGAGATGTCGAGAGGGCGAGTCTATCCCTCCCTCTCTGTCCCTTTCTGTCTCGTTCTGTTCCCTCTCTTGCTCTCTCTCCTCCTCTCCTTTCTTCTCCCGCCCCTCTCTTTTTCGCTTTCTTTCATTCTCATTCTCTCTCTCTCTTTCCCTCTCCTTTCTTTTCCCCCCTCCGCCCCTCTCTCTCTCCCTCCCTCTCTCTCGGCCCCACCTCACTCACAGTGCAATTTATTACATCTGTATCCAGAGTCAACCAAAACCTCCCAGTATGGAACTATCTGTCATCTCTACATTATCAGTAAAACACACAGGCACTTTTCATTGCCTCCATGTTGTGCTACAGGGGTTCTGGCAAATTACTATTTTTATGGGACATGATAAAAGAAGTGCTGCCATATGTTCAAATATTTTACTGTCTAGATGAGGCGGATTGAGTACATTGCTTGTGCATGTGTACGCGTGTGCGTGTGTGTTTACAGATATTCCAAGAAAGCTATCAGAATCAAAAACAACAACAAGTCAATCAACATTATCTATGATCTAATTGACGAAGGAAGTGCTGCGTATTTATTTAGTTTGGATCTACAGTCTCTATGTGTCTCATTGACACTGGCACATTTTGTAACAGTGCCCCGTTCTGAGGCAACGCACGCCGGTTACACAATGATCTGTGAGATAATGAAGTGCAAAGTAAAAAGTCACATCCTGTCAACTCTGATGAACATACGGCTGAGGTGTGAGGCCTGGCGGGCCTTCAGGGCGACAACCTCCATATACCAATAACACACTGTGCAGCCAGCGCACGATGAACGACTGAAAGAAAGAAGCGAGAAAGGTAAAGGAAGACAGAGCAGAGGATATAATGGTAAATAAGCCCGTGAAGAATTCTGACTGAGTGCATTCCCGTAATCTTGTCCCCCCCCCTCTCTATCTCTCTGATTTCCCAGCATGCTCCTCTTTCTTTCTCTCCCTCAATCCTGTCTGCGTGACAGATACTCCAGCCCCAAAGTGACAGGCCCTCAAACGACTGGCGAGGAAACCAAGCATTAATTAAGTCATTGCCGGACTGTAATTTCCTTGAGGAGTGAAAAAAAAATGCACCAGAAAAGGTTACCGAGACCTTTTCTGTGTCAAAATTACCATTCGTCATGAATATTAATGCCTCTAATGAAGACAACCTTTGCTTCATCAAGAATGTTCTGGAGCAGGTGCCATGCTGATAGACTCTCGCAGGCTGTTTTTCTCCTTCAGTCAAGAGAAACTGGCATGCACACGCACACACACACACACACACACACACGTAGGTGCAAAAACAAGAGACTAGATTTGACTGCGCTATCTGTGCTCAATGAAGGTGGATAAGACAACCGTCAACAACAGCCATATTTAGGACGATAATTTAGTCCCCACAAACGCCCACCTAAAGAAAAGAAAGAGCGAAATGCAGGCACTACATTGTGGGTCTACTACTGGGCCGGCTCCTTTTCCCCACCTCTGCTTTTTAAAGGTAGCCCAATCCTGGGCATCTTTACAAAAGCCCTCGTCCCTCCATCTCTGCCCTCCTCCCTACTCCTCAATGTCTTTCTCTACCCATGACACCCACCTCTCATTAATTCAGACCTGTCACGTTGAAACACTCGTACACACACACACACACACACACTCTGTCCCTTGTATCTCAGCAGAGGGTGACAGCTCTGTGCTGACTGACAGGCCCTGTGTCTGTGGTACAGGAGATCCTTCACTGCCAACACTTTTGTAAAGTGCCCCTCAACTGTCACTTCCAGAACAGAGAGAGAGAGAGAGAGACAGAGAGAGAGAGACAGAGAGAGAGACAGAGATGAGGGCGAGAGAGAGAGACGGATGGATGAGAGAGAAAGAGAGAGAGAGAGATGGATGGGCGAGAGAGAGAGAGAGATGGATGGATGGATGAGAGAGAGAGAGAGACAGAGACAGAGAGAGACAGAGACAGAGATGAGGGCGAGAGAGAGAGATGGATGGATGAGAGAGAGAGAGAGATGGATGGATGGATGGATGAGAGAGAGAGAGAGAGAGATGAGGGCGCGCGAGAGAGAGAGAGATGGATGAGGGCGAGAAGGAGAAAGAGAGAGAGAGAGAGAGGTCATCTATTCACATGTCTGCCACTCAAATCGTAAATAGATTTCTCTCACTAATGTCTTCCCTCATCCATTATTGAGTTGAAGAATTATTGTATATAAAAAACAAAAAGCCTCTTAGTTTGGGTGTAGGATTTGTAGGCACTGTCCTACCACCTTACCAGTCCTATTTAGAGACCTGGAGTAGTGCCAGAGTGTTGTTAGCACAGGATGGTGGTGTGTTGTACGTTATGCCACTGGCCATTATGACAATATGTGGTTGTCTTGATTATCTACTGTAGAGTGATGCTGTCCCTGAGGGGTTCCTCACCAACTGTCACCCCTTCAATGAGTGACTCTGGGTTGAGTTCAGATTAACTCATCAGTCTGGTTTGGATCACGGAATACCGTAGGTCGTTTCACGATATATAGTGTGTCAATATATCACAGTATAAATATTATATCATGATATATCGATTTCTTTTTACGGGCATGTGAAACTGGTTCCATTGGCTCCAGCTCCCCTTTCAATAAGATACTCAAAGGCATAAAATACAAAACAAAATGTATACTTGCTATTCGTAGTGACACACCTGCAAGATAGGGTTTCTTACCATTGGTTGTCTGGTAGAGTCATCCTGTGTAATCAAGCTCTTATACAGCACAGAGCAGCGACAAAGCCAACATCAGTCTCCCGACATCAAACTCTGTTTTTATACTTTGACCACAACAGATCACTTGAAAGGAAAATAATTGGTCAAAAAGAAAGTTTTGCCTTTGTTCTCGGTCTTTTTCCCCCTGAATCTGCATAAGTCCACGCCATACGTCAGTATGAATAATACATACATATCTCCTACACAGCCACAGGAGGGGAGATTAGATGGCGCTCCCATAAATAAGCTTCAAAGCCTTGCTGTATGCGTTTTGTTACACCTCGCCCCCTTTTCTTTAATCACAAACTTAGCCTCGCTGGTGGGCCCTTTGTTGGCGATGGCGGCGAAGCGCACTGGAACGGCAGGCCGGATCGCGACGTACATATAGCGTTTACCTAATTAACACAAGGCGCACACTGGGAGTCAAATGAAAGCCACCGTAGGGGAGTCACAGCTCAGATCAAAGCCTGCTTCCTTTCCGAGGCGTCAAAAAATATACGTTTTTTAAAAACAAAGCAGATAGAACATAAAATAAGTTAACAACCACCCGGGCTGACTAGGCCCTTGGTTTGGATGGAAACACCTAGGGTTTATCGGTGGACACAGGATAAAGTGACACTGGTCTCTCTTGGTGGGGCCCCCATATCTCTCGCTTTCTATTTCTCTCTGTCTTTCTCTGTCTCTCTGTCTGTTTGTCTCTCCCTCTCTGTAACCCACTGTCTCTATCTCTCTTTCTCTCTGTCTCTCTATATGTCTGTCTCTCTCTTCCTTTCTCCCTCTCTCTCGCTCTCTGTCGTTGAGGTGTTAGGCAGCAGATTCATTGTCTTGTGTTAATTGAACACGGAGGACATGTTAAATTAGCACAATATTTGAGGCCCGCTGTTTGTTGGGTTACTTATCATGTCCCCAGCTGGGAGGGATTTTTCCAATTCCTTATCTAAGACAGAAATTAATAACGGAAATGATATCTCCAGTGAATTCCGATATCTCCAAAAGGTTTTTGGAAAATAGGGTCTGGCTGGAATATAATGATTATAATATCAAGTAAAATACTATTCTAAAGCCTTGTTCGAATCTGTTATTTTTCCTGCAGTCTGAACAGCCAAAACCGCACATGGAATCGGATATTTCAAAACACATTTTATAGCACCTTAGTAGGGGGATTGAAATCAGATATGCGACTTGTGTCTGAATGGTCAAATCTGATTTATTTCCCCTGGATTTTAGACTATCTTGTTTCTTGCTAGCTACTCTGTTGACAGTTTGACAAGAACAGGTGGTGGCTAAACTAGCTTGTTAATTGTTTACAAACAAATGAGTGAATGTGCTAGAAAGCTAAACAGCTGGCTAGCTAGTTGACTGCTGTGGCTAGCTAGTTGACTGCTGCGGCTAGCTAGTTAACTGCTGTGGCTAGCACAGCTAGCTGACTGCTGTGGATAGCTAGTTGACTGCTGCGGCTAGCTAGTTGACTGCTGCGGCAAGCTAGTTGACTGCTGTGGCTAGCTAGTGGACTGCTGTGGCTAGCTAGTGGACTGCTGCGGCTAGCTAGTGGACTGCTGTGGCTAGCTAGTTGACTGCTGTGGCTAGCCGAAAATAACTTGTTTTGAAATTTGGATCATCTTATCCTTTGAGGCTTTAAAAGTGTTCTTACGCTAGGATTTTGATCATTTAAAGCAACTGGGGAATGTCCATGGCAGGTTGTGTTATCACCTTAGCTTGCTACATAACTTCTGAGGGACAGTAGGCACTAGCACCACCACCAATCAGCCAACACACACTGCCATTACTAACAGCTCGCGTAGCCATGTCAGCTACAAACACACAAATCTGATGTGGTCACTTGTAACTTGCTGTTTGGACAGTCAGTATTCCAATACATTTGGAATACGGATTTGAAAAACATGACTGATTTGAGCATTAAGGCCTGCGGTGTGAACAAGGCTTACATATAATGAGCCAAGCCCTGCATAGTGGAGTCACATGCTTCGTTCCCACTGTGTAGCCCCTAGTCTCTGATAGGATTGTAAACACTGTATTTCATCACACATCAGCAGGTGAACACTTGCAAGGTCTTATTGGTTCCACAGCAAGCAGTGGAGAGACGGTGTCAGTGAGGGAGATTAATTACACAAGGTGAGTATTGCATCAGAGGCCAATTATCACCTGAGGAGAGGTGGGCTGCTACCAATTTCCACACACTTAGAATCATCCACTCGTGAGCTCTGCAGCTTACAGTGCACAATGAAAAGATGTGGAATAGTATTAGTATTGCTACCCAAAAAGGTGGAGGAAGTGCCTCTGGAAATGCTGTAACAAACTCTATCCATCAACAACACAGAGGAAAGAGAGCTCCAGTCCAGTTAGGGGCTAACCCAACGTACAGCACTCTCAAATATATTAGGATCAGAGCGAGAGAGAGAGGGGGTTTGAAGGGCAATTCATGTCATGTTGATTTCTCTGAACCAAGATTCCCCTCTGCTACGGCAACTGACCTCCCCTGACTCTGATGATCCCGGTTGCCACGGCGACTGGCAAAACAAGCATGGCACTCCTGATTTTTTTTTTGGGGGGGGGGGGTTCCGAGGGGTAGAAACGAACGTCACCTTGAGCTCCCGTATTGGCAAGAAATCAATAGACTTTTCCCCACATCGCATCGGTCCAGTAGGCTGTAACATATCAATCCATACGTGCACACACATTTCAGCGTAATCCCCTTCTCTGTGCTGAGAGCGAGAAAACGGCATAAGAAATAAAAGGAGCCCAGTCTTTTTGAACTCATCTTTTTAAAACAATCTTTGTTTTGATACTCCGAGCTGAACACAGAGTGTGTGCCTGCCGTTCTGGAATGGAGTATTTGTGTTCATTTAGTTTTAAATTCATTTTCTCATTTCTCAGACAAGCCTTTAGCAGTGAGGGGAAAACTGAAGGAACGACGCTCTGTTCAGCCCAGGGGCCTCCAGAAGCCATAGGGGTCCCCACTTTGATGGAGGCCTCGGCATCATTAAAGTAGAGACAAGCAATGGGTCAGAAACAGCTACACTCACTGCATTCACAGAGACGGACGGACGGGGGGCGGGTACCATTTTGTAAGCTTTCTCCAATGTCTCATCAAAGACATGCCAAAAAGCCAGTGTTAAAATGAAGAGTAAGAGAGAAACAGACTGAAATATATAGCTGTGGGTTAACAGAAAGCATCAATTAATTATGTAACCCATTGCAGTTCGCTTCGAAAGTTCACTGTTCATGAAAAAAATGATGTCAGCTAGCGCTTCCTTTATGAGCATAATAAAAATTATACTGTTGTACTTAAGATTTTTAATAGAGTGACTATGAACATTTAGGGAGACTGGCATATGTTCATATCAGGGAGAAGAGCAGGCTGTCCAAACAGCTGTGTGAAAGACCACCTCTGATCTAAACTACCTTTGGTCCTCAAAGGTCAAGCCATATTTTTATAATAGCAGCCCAATGGCTAACTCTAAATCTGGCCATGAAGAAGGGGGAAGATGAGAGATGGAGAAGATCAAGTTTATAATATGGTATTGCACACTAATATTCACGGGCTGCACCTCCGTCACTCGGCCGCGTCGGCGCCATTGTTATCAGCGTTCCACAGACGCTGCAGCGTATTGATGTCAGACTGATGGTTAAATGCTCAGTCTTTCTGAGCGGGAGCTAATGACTGTTCCGTCAACATTGCACCATAGTGGCCTGGAAATACAATGACATTGCTAAAGTCGAAAAATAATGAGTAGAAAACCAATTTGCCGTCGGGATGACGTCGTCAAGTTACTTTAGAAAGACGGCTATGTTGCCCTGAGTTGGTCAGAAATAGCTAGCAATGCTAACGTTACCTAGCTAAAATGTTGGTGGTCTCCCCTCAATCTTATCTAGCGAACTAAAGTTCTATTGCATCACAATGATGACGAAAGCTTGTCCTACTAATGATTTGCCTCCTTTTGAAATGTCATCGTGTTTCCGAGCCACAGTAATGCACTTTAATCTTCATCAGCACCTATTGAGACGGCATTGATTCGAATGCTCAGATGGGCAAAACACTATTGTGACGAAGCGTGCAACCCATGAATAGGGTAGAATATGTGACTTACATTTCCAAAGGAAATATGTGCATTTGTGTGTGTGTAAGACTGTGTGTGTGTGTGTGTTTAATTGTGCATGTGTGTGTGCTCATGCATCCTGCATGTGTTTTCTGTATGTGTGTATGTGTTTGCATGTGTGTTTGAGTACGTGTGTGCGTGTGTGCCGCCAGTGTGTGTGGGTGGTTTGTTCTGTGTGTTCGTGTGCGTGTGTGTCTTGAGTGCTCCTGTTGTCAGTAGTGATTTCTGAAGGGTTGTCTGTGTTCCTCGGCCATGATGAGACCGTCTCTCTCTGACATGATCTGTTCTGTTAAGGTCAAGCCCTACAGAATGTCAGAGATGATGACACGCACTCACAGCCTTTATCTAATCCTTCCATTTTCCTTTTTCCTTCTCTGTCTCCCTCCCTCCCCTCAGTCACTCACATAAACCACATAAACACACACATCCCCCCCCCTCCCCAAGTGTCATGGGTCTTGTGTCTGTGTGTGTGTCTGTCTGTCCGTCTGTATTTCTGTCTTGTCTGTCGCTGTGTGAATAACCTATGTAGGGAATCATCCTCATTCAGGGTACCATTTTGTAAGCAAATTTCCTATTTGTAATTTTTTTATTTATTTTATTTTATGATATGGCCTTAAAGAGAGAGTTCCCCCGAAATTACAAAATTACATATTGTTTTACTTACCCCATAAGTAGTCTATGGACAAGGTATGACAGCAATCCAAGCATTGGTTTAGTTTCAGTGGCACTTTCTTAGCAGTTTCCAAATGCTAACATTTTAGGATTTATGGCAGAAATCACATTCAAATCCTGGTACCGATATTAGCATTTTAAGCGCATCATGTTCAAGTCATCTATATATGAATCTTTTGAGCTTCACAATCAATTTTAGATACTTTTGGATTATTTGAACATAATGCATGAAAAATGCTACAGTAGTATCGGTACCAGGACTTGAATGGGATTTGTGCCACAAATGCTAAAATGTTAGCATTTGGAAACCAGTGCCAAAGCATGGATTACTGTCCTACCTTGTCCATAGACTGCTTACAGGGTAAAGAAACCAATGTGTTATTTTGTCATGTGGGTGAACTATCCTTTCAAGAGAGTGGGATAGACGTTTTGGAGGGAACTACTATAGTTTAAATCATAGTAAATTCAATTTAGATGAATTCAGATTCATTGTGATCACTATCTTTGTCAATGAATTAATTGACAAAGAATCAGTGTATTTATGTTTCCTTTTCACCTTTTCACAAACGGCATAGGGGATGTTTGAAAGAGAATGTAATTCTGTTATTTCTAAACGGAGTCAAATTTATTCAATTAAGCTGCCATGAGAAATACTGTTATTTACACTTCAGGAGATTATCTGGATTTAATTTCCAGTTTATTTTTATTTTTTATAATTGACAAAAAGCACGTGTGTTTTTAACTAAGCCTTTTATTATGCGCACAGTCGAACATGTCATCAGTTAATCTTAGCCCCCCCCCCCACCACCTACGTTTCCCTTTTTTTCCACTCACTGTCTCCATAGTCAACACTTATTGAATTAATCATTCTCGGCAGATCAAACAACAAAACCTTTTCAATCAAGCCTTCCGTGTGACGGCGAGGTCTCGTCGACATTTGCTGATGTCTTGTTATGCACATTTCAGTCGGGAACGAAGCGAAACTTGTCAAACAACATATCCGACACACTTCATGAAAGAAACCCTCTGTTTGGAATATTTTACATGGTTTCTTTTGCTAATAAAGCTAAACAAGGCTTGCCTTAGGATGCTAGAAGTCTTCCCTCGTATCTATTCAAGCTGTCATTCTTCTCTCACCTCTGTGAATTGGGCACGGTGTAGCGGGGAAAATAACAAAGAAGATGGAGATGGAGAGATAGTAAGGAACGGAGGGAAATGGAGGATAATACAAAGAAGAGCAGCACTTGACGGTAACTGGTTGAGATTAACGCCTTAGGGGGTACAGCAGTGGCTGTGATTCGGATACGGCGCCCCCAGCTAAACGCTGAAGGCCGCCTTGCCTAGAGGAACCCACGTTCACCCACAGGCAGTCAAAGATTGTTTTCTTTCTTACCAGCGCTTCCCACTTTCCTCTCTCCCCCTCTCTCTCCTCCCCACAGACACCTGTCATATCCAATGTCAAAACTCCAGAGAAAGGAAAAGACAACGCAAAGAATAAACAAAGGAAACATGCCTTTTTAAGACGGCACCCTGCATACAGATCTGTAATGGATCGGCTCTTGTAGAAGGCCTATATTTTAATATCATCAGCTCTAACCCAATGCATACCCAATGCATACCCAATACATACCCAATGCATACCCAATACAAACCCACTGCTCCAGTGCATGGCCCAGATTTCTCAATGTAGCCTTTGTCAATGGTGCTCCCGAGTGGCGCAGCGGTCTTAAACACTGTTTCTCAGCGGTTGAGGTGTCACTACAGACCCTGGTTTGATTCCAGGCTGTATCACAACCGCCGTGATTGGGAGTCCCATACGGCGGCGCACAATTGGCCCAGCGTCGTTAGGGTTTGGCTGGGGTAGGCAGTCATTGTAAATTAAATTTTGTTCTAAAACTGACTTGCCTAGTTAAATAAAAGGTCAAACGAATGGAGACCGATTAACGAGGGTTTAAAATTATTCTATGCACTTCCTTTTTTCTTTTCACTTTATCTCTGTCTTTCTATCTCTATCTTTTTCTCTCTCTCTCTCTTTCTCAGGCCATCACTAGCTGATATTGCAGTCATACTTTGTCAGAAGTGAAATATGTGATGTGGTACACAAACAAAAGTAATGATTTAAATGTATTTAGTGATTTTTAATAGTGAATCTGTTCTCTAGTTGAAGTTGGACCGCTGGTTTTGACGTGATTGGACGCTTGGACGACCCTTGTGTTAGCCCAGGAGGTGGTGTCGTAGCCAATGGGGGGCAGAGGACAGCACAGAGAGTAATGCCTGTTACATGCCATCAGGTTCAAAATAAACATTTCATCCTTTTCCCCCTTGTTTTGCCTGTTGTGTTTTTCTCCATTTTAATTCCTTTTATTTGTTTGTTTGTTTGTTTGTCGACCTTGCCATGTCAGGTGACCTTCCTGCATCCACAACCGACAAAAAAGAAAACCCTGACGTTTCTGTTGGTCCTTGAGAAAAAAAAGAGGAAACAAATGCCCTCAGATACATTTACTCAGAAATAAGTGTGCCTTGAACGCCCGTGCCTGTCCAGGTCCCCAGCCACCATTGCCAAAGAAGTGTCAGCGGTGTCGTGACAACTTCAGCAACTGCAGTGTGAGATGTGACCCCTGGTCGGAGAGGGGGGGGCTTTGTCCCCCCAACCACCCTGGATTCTGACAGATGTCATATACCTCCTCCATAGGCGCCTTCTGTTTCCTGCTCACCTTTCTCCATCCTGCAGCGTTAGGTCTCCTGTCGTTGCCGCGTCAAAGCCTCTCCAAGCACTCACACACACACACACACACACACACACACACACACGTCCCTGCTCAGGTGCTGCAGACACTTAGAGCTACACAAATTAGGGATGGGACAGAAAAAACAATAATGATGAATTCATTTGCCTTGGGTTACAATGACGAGGACGTCCTTGGGAAGGGGAGGAAAGGCGGGCCTTCGCTGCAGTGCTAGTTCAATTGTTTGCTGTAATAGAGTCCATATTTGTGTCTCTTTTGTCTCACGCTCTGTGTGAATCTCTCTAGAGGCAAGGCTGGCGCGCCATTGCTCGCTCAAATCTGTTATTCAAAACCTCTGAGAGATGATTATGCTCTCATAGTATTAATCGAAGGATTCCTTTCTGAGGGAGATTGTCTGGTGTTTAAGCATACCTCTGGTTCTACCAAGTGTTTGCTCTGATACTGCTCAACATCCATGACAGTGACACCACTCCTTGACAGTCTTGAAGAACTCCCACCGAATGAGATTCTGTCGTGTTACATTGTGTTACGCTATTGCCTGAGTACGTCAATGGCCCACTACATGAATAGCAGACACGACAGACCGTAACGCCTAATGGGATTAGATTTCCATAAGCATTTTGCTTGGCCGCCCCGTAGGGGATTGTGTATCACTGAGCCAAATACACTGTTGGATGGAACATGCACTCTAAATCTGATCATAGGCGGAGATGTTGTTCACTTCTCACACCAGAACGACACACTGCTGGTGTAAACAGAGGGACTCTGGGAGTAATCCATCAATCAAAGTGACGGCACGGTGGAGTGATGGATATTGTAATCTCCGTGTTATATACAGGTGCAAGGGATGGATGGGTGACGATTAATGGACGAGACTGTTTCCGCCAAACAATAAGCTCACATCTTTGTCCGCACAGCTTGGCTCCGGGTACGGCGAAGAAGACGAAGAAGAACGACAAAAAAAAGAAGAAGAACAAGAACAATAACAAGAAGAAGACAGCTGGCAGCCTATAGAGTACTTTTTGTATTGGCTGTAGCTGTGCTGTGCATGCTACTTTCTTTAATACCTCATGAGAAAGTTGAGACAACATGTGAGTCCCGAGGTGATGTAGATGTTAGCACAACGATGTCTTCTCTCTTCTGGGATCTACAACAAGTAGTCATTTCTTGACAACCCTCAGCATCCCTGCCTCACCTCATTTTCACGCAACCTGTTTGTTTCTCACAGTCTGTCGTTGCTATCACCTCCATAATTATCCCTTTGTTTTTACTTCACTTCAAACTTCTTTCACCACGATTTACCACAAAACACCACCCTCTTCAGGCAAAGTCTTAAGGTCCAATTTCCAGTAGTTGAATTAAACCAAAAACTTCCAGATCAATTATGTCCCCCTCCCATTGGTTCCTCATGTGTTTTCAAGGGATCAGGGAGGCAATATCTGAAGAACTTCTGAGCTAGCGTATGATGCTAGCAGCTTTAGCTCCTGCAGTAGCTACCATGCCTGTTGGTCCCAGTTTTTGTCATAAAACCTGGTGGTTGTCCACGTGTCCTTTAAATCAACATCTCTTTCCTTCCTCTCGCCGTGCCTTCACTCCCCGACATACCGTAGCTACAGTTAAACGGTTTCACTTCGCTAATTGGCCGATGTCAACGCTGACACGATGATAAACAAACTGAAACAAACGCAAGCTCATTAGACTGATCAGAGGAGAGGGAGAAAAAAAGGAAGAGATGTTAAGAGAAAAAAATAACTATTTTCTGCTTTGAACGTTCTTCTTTTCTAAATGTAGCTAGCCTATCTTGTTCATTGAGTAGGGGAGAGACAGAACTACTTCTTTACCCTCATCTTTGATGGGACCCGACAGAAGGGGTTCCATTGCATTTTTTGTTATATACAGGCAAGGCAGTATTTAGCTTGTGCTTTCCAGTCCACCTCTTCACCATTGACATTGAACATATAGTTATCATCCAGAGGTTTGAGGATTTGTTTTTCATAACACCAAACACTTTAGCATGAAATCTCTCTTCTTCTCTGTCCTTCTCGCTATCTCACGTTTATCTCGCTCTCTCTCTTTCTCACTACCTCCCTCCCTGTCGGAGACTGTCCCCCATTGGCCATCTGTCATACCATGTTTATGGTCCCTTTTGCTTTTGTTTCCTGACGACCACTGTCACCGGGAGGTTCCCATTACCGATGCGCCCTGATGAACGATGTCACCCAGATGCCTCGCTGCTGACACCCCGGCGTCCTTGGCTGCAGTGACGTTTGGCGGGTAAAGAATGGGGACAGGGGGACCTGGTGTTTGGGCTAACTGAGGACCTGTCCGTCATTCGCATGGGGTGGGATGGACTGGGTGTTTCGACCTTTACGTCTGCAGTGGAGAGACACCGACCAATGAAACTGGGATGCTGTCGTCCGGCACGGTGTGCTGATAATATCATCCATCCACTGTATGAATACTTACTGCCCTTGACTTTCGCCTGCACACGTGACATCCGACTCAATGATCGTAGGCTAGCCTTTCCTGACTGTACAGGTTGCACTGCGTTGTTACGTGGCTCAGGTTTGCTACTTTGTATATTGCCACCAACATCAGATACATTTGGATACGTTTTGTTTTCTCTACCACTCATATCGTATGACCAATATGTATTTGACTGGTTTGTGGTATTGAAATGCAATCTGAAAGCGTATTTAATAGACATATAGTACGTTTACAGGCACCTGGATGTTTTTCATTCATTGGAATAAAGACATTGATTTGGAACATGTAAAATAACATGCGGGTTGAATCAATACACGAATTTATAGTATAATATTAAAGGAACATTCGGCCTGTACAAAAATAGAACCGCATTCAATCAGTCAGGCCTCCTCTCTCTCGGCTCCATCCCCTCCTCTCTCTCGGCACCATCCCCTCCTCTCTCTCGGCTCTCTTTTTCTCTCCAACTCTGTGAATGTCTTCACTGGGCAGTGGAGCCGCTGATGAGTTCTTAAGCAGATCACACTGATAATTGTATTTCCGTCAGCTGTGCGAAAGCTGTCCGTGGAGGGAGGGTGACTGCCAGCGCACTGAAGAGCTACTTGTGTCGTCGCCGTGTCTCCCTGTTACCCCCCCCCCCCCCCCTCAAATTACTCAATCAGGAGGACACATTTATGGATGACACCTTTATTACAATTAATCAGGGGAACTTGATTAAGAAAGGAATTCCACCTCCTCAGTGAGACTTGAGTGGCCCGGCTGCATATTCTAATTTATGTCCCACGGAGTCCTTGTGACCCTGACAGACCGACAGATTGCCAGCAGTACTGATACATGCACACCCACACACTGCTACCCTACACTTTTCGAAAACAAGGTGCTATCTAGAACCTAAAAGGTTTCTTTGGCTGTCCCAATAGAACCCTTTGAATAACCCTTTTTGGTTCCAGGTAGAACCCTGTTGGTTCCAGGTAGAACCCTATTGGGCTCCATGTAAAAACCCTTTCCCCAGAGTGTTCTTCATGGAACCCAAAAGAGTTCTACCTGGAACCAAAAAAGGGTTCCCCTATTTTCTAAAAGTGAACCATAAAAAAAATGGAGAAATGCAAAATAATGACATTAGTATGGAAAACGCTCGCAAGAGAAACCTTGTGTTCATATTTCTAAGCAATACAAAATGAGCAAAAGTAACATATTATAATATATTTTGTTAAATAAAACCACCAGGTAAAAAGTATTGGAAAGTCACCTGTTTTTACCTTAACTTAGTGTGTGCATTGACTAATTAGTTCAGTGGGGTTTTGTAACAAGCGGAGGAGTGATGGTGATTGAGGGGTCTGAGTGACTCTTTGTGACTGAAAGTGGACCTGAGCCATGACAGACTTAGCCACTAAGGCACCAGCTTATACCAGACCACACCGAATGATGTCTATGTTAGGTGTTCTAGTATGGGAACAGGGACGGCAGAGTCTAAAGTAACACGGTTGATTGAATACCCAGCTGATCAAATTGATTTGATGTATTACAACACTGGCATTTTACTAAACTGTTGACAGTATTTTCCATGTATTCTTATAATCAACAATTATATGGTTCGATTGAATTGAAAGCAAAGCTGTAAAAAGGTCACAGATCCCATTTTGGGCGTGTATGCACAAAGCACAGACCTCTGGCAAACCAAGTATCACACCTATTCATGACATGCACTTTTGGACATTTATTTTAGATTTGAACTTTTCTCATATAAATTGTTGTGGTTGTTTCATGTTTGCCATATTATAGCCTTTTCAATTTTATGTTTAGAGTTTCAGGGCTATACTCAGGTTAAAGACGGATGCAATATACTGGATCTCAACCCCTAACGATAGTCTAAGCAATAAAAAAAATTAAACAATAACTAATATTTTCAAACTACGTTGAGAAACGCTACACTTTTCCAAAACATGTTTGTCACTCCACCAACATTTGTCATGTACCTCAGAAGGTGACTACAACAGGTATGTGTCTATATGATTTGTTAAGAGCCTGCTAACAGCTACAAGCCAATTAAATCAAATGTGTTGTTTTCTCCAGGTTGTCTTGTGCTTTAATTGGACTGTGAATGTGCACTAATCATGGCTGCTACAGGTGGGCCCCGGAGGACCAGAGTGAGGCCTCGGCTGGTAATTGAAGACAGATACACATTGACAGTCCGTACGTCTAGCCAGAGTATGCACGCTACTGTACTCGAGCACGGTAAATTCAAGTGAACATTCATTTGTGTCACCTCTCTCACCTTTCTGTGACTAGCGTGTGAGAGTGTGCTCTTGCATTGGAATGACTGAGTGAACAATCCGTTTTATGAGCGGTAAGTGCATCTGCATTTAACAATAGCTTTCGGGTTGCTCACCTTCATCCCTGCTGTACAGTGACGCTGTTATCAAACACTTACAAGGATGGGCGCAGAGATGGATCACTTCATTTCTATATTTCACACAGGAGTAGAAAGAGGACCTCAAATTGTTTTTTTTAAATACCAAAGATAGTAAGAACCAATCTACAGAAATACACTGCATGCATTACACAGACCACTATTCTATTGGAACACATATGGGTGTGTGTATGTCTGTGTGAGACACACTGGTGCAGGTTCAAATGGCTTCAGGCTGGTGGGTATGTTTCTGATTTCCTGAGCTGCCTGCCTGGCGAAGGTAGCAGCTTTGCATGCTGGGGTCACACCTGTAACGTGTTTCACACTGAGATCTTCTTTGAGTGGCCACCTGGAGGAGGATATTGCATGTCCACAGTGCATGAACACACAGGCGTCCCTCCCCGGTGGAAACAGGTGTTTGTTTGATACATAACGTATTGCCTTAGAAGTGTTTTTTGATGACCTTTTCTCACTTCTAAAAAAAAAAAGGAATAAAAAAAAAGGCCACAGAGTAACACCCACCTTAACTTGTAAATAGATTTAGTATGTAAGATAAGGCATTTCTCCATGACAATTGTATCCCACCTGGTAACTCATCTACCCTCACCTCTAATGTGAGGGTAGATAACATGATACTTAGCTTAAAAGGGTTCTATATTTAAATTAGAAAAAAAAAGTGGATTGGCTTAAGATAATCCAAAATGTCTAGTGGAACCTTATCCTCACGGTAACAAAAAACAAGAAAACCGTAGGCCTACCTCAGAAGGCATTCCACAACACATTCAATATAAGTGGTTTCTGCTTGTTGTGGGACAAACCAACGGTATTTTCAACCCCAAGTTCTGGTTAGCTGGACTAATTGTTTTATCATGTGCAGCTTGGGGCATGTGAATGGAAAGATGTTTCTGTCAGCCACAAACATGCTATAAAATACCAAGCACACCTGATGCTGCATTCAGTTCTGACAAGTATATATACAGACTTTACTACAACAAAACACGTTTCATTTTTTAATCAAGAATGTAAGATAATGTATTCTAGATATTTGAATGTTAATTACACATCATACATTGCAAATACTTCTCAAAATGTGCTATTTTAAAACCTACTGTACATCTACAATACATTGCATTTCTGTTGATTTAAGTTAATGTATTAATTATATGAATGTGTAATCTGTTGTGTGTGTGTGAGGGACTAAATGGGTCAATTGCTCTGGGCATGCTGAGGCATATATTCCAAAAGTATGACAGAGGTTTAAACTGGTAACACTAAATGTGATCATTATGCACTATTGTCCTCAGATGCTTTGTTTCCTGTTAAACAGAGGGACAAGTTCAGCTGATATGCTGGTACATTGTCTGAAGTGCAGTAATCATGCATAAGCTGTGGACAGTCAATGCAGCCACTGGTCTAGTTACTGTAAATACAAATTTTAATAGGATTACATTTTAGTTAGCTCTAGTCTTGAGCACAGAGCAATTAAACAAGTGTGTGTGTGTGTGTGTGTGTGTGTGAGATAGCATGAGAATGAGGGAGGCATTTGATCTAGAGGGGTACAGTATTCTTTTCTTGAGATAACCTTCTGTTACACCAGCAATCTTTACTCTACAAGTATGATCCCCGTTCATTGGGACTTTGGCTTTGCTTTATTCAATACAATCATCAAAACATAAAGGAACTGTCTCGAACAGAACATTTTAGTAATATCAAAATAGATTCAGGTGAAATAAACTGTTCAAAAAATATATTCAACTCAAGAGTACTGTGGATTGTCACAGTTTGGGTAATTTGCCTTCAACATATGTACTTGCATAGTTAATTTCATTATACATACATACATTTGATTTGTTTGAGGATTCCAGTGCATTCACATTAAGGCAAATCACAGTTTGCTGTCCAGTGAGGGTGGAGTCACCTCAACCACCACCTTTCCAACATTTTTCCCAGCGTACATGTAGTCCACAGCCCTAAAGACGGACTCCAGCCCCACAAAACGGCCCTCGGGGGCCATGTCCCCACAGTCCACTTCACACACCAGCTTCCCTTTAGCAAACATCTGCATCATGCTTCCCATCGCCTCCTTGTAGTCAGACAGGAAGTGAGGTAGGAAGAACCCCCTCACACTGGCTGACTTCTGGAGCAGCTTCACGGGCAGAGTCCCTCCTTTAACAGTTGGGACCCCTGATGCCGTTTGGTACCCTGAGATGAAGCCGATCACGATCAGCCTGCCCTTATTGGCCAGATTGTTGACCGCCATGTCAAACATTCTGCCGCCTATGGACTCGTAGACTACGTCCAGGCCTTGTGGGTACTCTTTGCGCAGCGTGGCGCTCAGATCCTCGGACGTGTAGTTGATGGGCCTGTCGCAGCCAATGGTCTTTAAGAAGCCAGCCTTCTCATTGGAGGAGCAGGTGCCCACAACATGGCAGCCGGCCTGTTTGGCAAACTGCACGGCGAACTGGCCCGTGCCACCGGCAGCGGCCGTCACCAGCACGGTCTCGCCCTTCACCAGGTCGCCAAGCCGCTTCATGGCGATATAAGCCGTGGCACCGCTTAACAGCAGGGTGAGGAACTCTGGCTTCACCGCGGGTACGGGTACGGTCTTGATCATGGGTATCACCGTGTACTCTGCAAAGGCCCCATCGGCAAAGTAGGCCACGGTGTCGCCAACGGTGTAGCGGGCGCTGGCACTCAGGCCGAGTCCGACCACCTCGCCAATGCCCTCGAACCCGGCGTCAAACGGTGGCTTCACCGTAGGGTCGTAGCGGCCTGCTGAGTAGTTGATGTCCGAGGCATTGATTCCAACAAATCTGCATGGAATGGAACAGAGAACAAAATACAAGTGAATCATTAACAATTGTTACCTAGAATTCAAATCAATTAATGTTGGTACAAGATTTTGATGATAACATGATAATAGTTAGTTATAATGAAATAAAGAGGTGCACTTCAGAATGCCTACAGTAATGTCTGCGAAGGTCAGGATTTCACTTCTATTCCCTAGAAAACCTCTGCGACACCGTTCGGGAAGGAAACATTGGTTTGTTTTGGCAATGATTCCATTTGTCTTGAAAAAACACCCACCCGAAACACATTGCATGATGTCATGAGTCATTGTCTTGAGAGACACACAAGAACTAACTGCACTTTTAAATCTTGTATATTTCTTTACCTCGACATGAAAAAATAACTGTTTTCAATCTCAGTTGATGACATGGAGAAAAAGAAAATCCTTGTGTGAAACAAATGTATAAATAAATCATTTTCTATCCTCCAGAAGAACCCTTGTTGCGACTCATCATTGTGCATGTCACATTTGCATTTTTAGCACTTAAAATGTACCAGCCCGGTTTAGTTACAAATAAATGGCTCCAATTAAATCTAGGAAAACATCTAGTTTCACTATACTTTCCAAATCACTTTTTCTTTGCAGCCCTTCTGAATTTTTTCATACCAGTAAATATTTTAACCTGAATCTCTCATAATGGACCAACAGAACTGAAACACCATGCATTATAGAAGAGCCAGTTCAAACTGGGATCTCTAGTCAGGATTGGGCCTGATATTCTTAAAGATGCTGGATTTAAAAATGTGAACATTTGAATGCACAATCATCTCGGCCTCTGAAACGTATCAATGCGTATCTCAATTTAAACTCAACGTGTGTCAAATTCGGGTTAATAATGCATAAAAGAAAAGAAAAAACAACAAACATTTTCCTGATACACATTGCATTGTGAACCAAAGCATTGCAGAGGCCAACAAGTGGTCCAGCCATGTCCTGTCCGTAGACATGCCACACAACTACAATAACGTTCTAAAACCTTTATCTACACCAATACATCATCTGATATTGCATTTCACTATCACTAATGGTTCGTCTTTTGTGCAATTACCTTAGCAGTGGCGCTGACCCACTCAATTTTCTAAACAAAGCTCGTTTCACCTGTGGTTTGCAGCTGTGTGCATTTTATATTATAGCCCACGCTCTAATTCCTAAAGTCCAGCCTAATTCATGGGTAAATCACAGTTCAAAAGGTCAAGGGTCATCAATAGCCTATGGAAATGATCATAGGCAATAGGCTATATGTGCAATTAAATGACCGTGGACTACAGTAGGCTGTGTTGCGCAACTGTCTTCCCACCCCAGATAATTTAACCAAGCATACTTTATACAAGGCCTAAATGCGACATCACAGACATATCTGCTAATTCCGAGCTCTACATTGAGACCATAGAATTGGCCTTTCTGGTGTAGTTATTAACAAATAAATAATAACCCAGATCAAGAAATATGCCTTGATAACTAGGCCATTTAACTTGGTTTTTTTTCTTCTTCAGTTGAAGGTGCCTGTGAAGCCTAGTTGTTAGCTAATAGCTAAATGTTGTAATTTTCCAGGCCAACTCATATGATGGGGATTCATTACAGACAACACACAAAGAATTGCAAAAAAAAAAAGAAGTATAAGGGCATAGGCCTACATTAAATTATAGAACAATACGTGATACCATACTTTTCAATCTATTTCAATCTACAATTCAAGGTTTCGGGTGGGGGAGAATAACCTACCACTGCATCAACAGTTATTTCCTTTTCCCAAGATTAGAGATAGGCTACCTCTCCATGGCAAATTGTATTTATAATTCAAAATTCCACATTTTCAAGTTATAAATGCGATATATTTTTTAAATTCCCTAAATTAGGCATACACAATTAAGCACACAAAACAAATCCTGTGAAAAAGGTTTAGGCTACATATGACAATTTCTGTAAATGTTCAAAGCTATTTGATCTTTAGATAATGCTACTATGTGCTTGGTCTCTAAACCATAATGCAAGACCCTCCCTTCATTTCACTGATCAATTGCGCTCTAATAGGCTACACCAGCATTGACCCGCATTTTAATATCTCCTCGACTTGTATTGTAGTAAATAACCGGTTAGATTAAGTAGCCTACATTCCTGCTCTGTTACTGTACCCCGAATGTAATCAACATTTGTAAATATCTGGCTTTGAACCGGACAGACACATATTGAGTCTTATGCATTGGTTTTATGCAGCGGACAATGATGATCCTGCAGCAGCCCCAATGCCATGCGAAGCTGTTTCTCCATCTCCTCATCTATTCGTGAGAGTCTTTACACCCCCTCCCCATGACTTTCTGTTTGCAGGTTTGTGACGTAAGGAGACAGGACAGAGCGAGATGCCGAGATGGATTGATAGACAAATGTAGGGGCGGAACTTGGAAATATTCCTCACCTATTTTGCTCGCTCCTGAAATGGTCGCGAGTGGGCTACTATAATCGATGGGGATGGATAATCGATTCTAACCGAGGTAAGAGACCCTTTCACAACTTGAAAACAATACCAAATAGTTTATCAAAGATATTGGCTCTAAAATGTGCCCCATATTGGAATGGTCTATACATAGGCTATAGGCTACGCATACGCGGAAAATGGGAACCTATCCAATTTCTAACCAAAACTTACCGATTTCTGACAAGCAAGTCCCCGTCGCCAGGTGTCGGGACTGGAACAGTTTGTAAGGCAACGGCGTCTCTGAAATTCTGGCTGAGCTTTGTTACGATCAGCTTTTTCATGGAGCTCGGTATCGAAGAACCTTTAAAATCCATGAAGTGCGTGGAGTATGACAAATCTACAATGAAGCGGCGCGATATAAAATGAACTCTGGAAAGTGCATCGGTTCCTCTGCACACCCCGCCGATTATCGAAAACACCCTCTTACCGTTTCTCAACAAGAAAGAGGTGGACATTGCACCAGGGAGGGACTATGTGACAAAGTTCACGGGCACTGGCTGTGCGTTGATATCAATATGTTTATCGTTAGCCTATGCTAGGCTTTCTTCACGTAGCAGGGTAGGCCACGCCGATGCAATGCGATTATAACAATATTAGCCGCGCGTTTTTTTTGTTGTCGCATAAGATCGACACGCAATAACGTGCTTTTGCAATGTTTGCTTTGATGATCACTAGGCTATAGCACGGCGCAACCTTGTAGCGGCAGCCAAACTCCTACTGTGGTGGCGTGTCTCCTTTTGAGTCCCTCCCCTTCCGGGACATGACACACTTCCTCGTAAGGTGAAACATATCAATCGTAGTCTCAAACATATCCTCAACGATTGTACACAAAAAGCCAAAGAGTTGCCAACACAGCCAGTGCCGACCACCACCATTCAGGTATTAGCAAGCACCGTTAGTAGGCTATTACCTGCAGAAATATAGTTTCTCCCCAAGCATGCGTAAATGTTGGCGCTCTCGCACTAGGAAACTTCATCCCGAATGTTTCCAACAAATAAGTCCAAAACATTGCCATGTTGGGTTTGACATAGGATCGCACATGTCAGGCAAAATAAAGTTAGTGTGAGTTTGTCACATGAGGATGATGATGACTCATGATTAGCCTAGTTATAGTAATATAGCCTAACCTAGGAATAGCTTTGTAGTAATTGACTAATTGCCATAATAACATTATGCAGGAAGTTTATGGACCAATATTTCAAAGCAACAATTTGATATTTAGCCTACTGATGCAAGCTTTCCTTTGTCAGTCATTTCAATTTGAAGCGGAGGAAAAAACAAGACAATTAAAAAGATTGACAGGTGGGCTCTACTGTCAGGGTGACGCTTGTAGCGCGAGGGGAGGAGTGAAAATGAAGCAGGAAAAGCCACTCGATGCGTCTGTCTATCAGTTGAGACTGTCTGAAACGCGTCGAGATTCCCTGCGTTTCATTTTTTTTTCCGGAGGAGCAGACGAGACCTCGGTTCACTCCCCTGGAGTTTACAGAAGGAACATTCTCTCCGGCGAGGGTGGATGCCTGCATCTTGTTTGTTTCTCTTTAGTCGCAGGCTCCCCACCACATCAACCACCTGCATATTCCTTGATCGGCGGCTGATAATAGTCATTTTAACGACTAGAAATGTAAGTAGAAGCCCTACCACCCCGACTCAAGCTAGAGAGGGGAGAAAAGTATCCGCTGACGGCGAGGCTTTGGTCGGAATAGGTGGCGTGGTGACGGACTGACATTAACCATCTAATGCCTGTCTATTTTCTCTCAATTCTGTTTTGTTTCAGATCTGAGCTTGAAGAAGCGCAGCCTTCCCACGGAAATACATTGTGTTCGCTCACACTGGACTTATTCGTTTACCATCAGAGTTGATTTATTTTGGAGTGAAGACGATACAAAGTAGCCACAACACCGCCATATAGCCCCATATGGCAGCAGGGGAGTGACTGAAACTTGGCTTCGATGTCTGCCTCTTTTTTTTTCTGACACACAGAGATGAGGGAAGATGGTATTTGATAGACATGTTATGAGCTGGCGAAATTCGTGCGTCGTTTTGATATCACAGAAACCCTTAATTTTCCCGTTTGTCCTTTATCTCCTGTCATTTGTTTCTATTCCTAGGCCTTAAGGACATATTTAGTTACATTGTGGCCGTTTCAGGTTGTCTGGCATAAGCCCACAATTACAAAAGAAACAAACCATTCTAATAGAAAAAAAACAGTTTTACGGTTATTTCCCGAAAAAAAAAAAAGAAGCGACGGGATGGTTTTTCTCCACTGACAGACTTATTGTTTTGATCCCTGCATGAAAAGTACCGTGGACCGTGACGGTCACTATGCCGAGGAGAAAGCAGCAAGAGCCCAGGCGATCAGCAGGTAAGCACCAGCGCACACAGAAGTTCCTTTTCACCGTCTCTTACTAAATGGAGATACAATGTCGGACTTTATTATTTTTTTTTCATTTTAATTCACTAAATGTTTTATGTTTTCCATTTTCCATTTCTCGTGTTACACATACGCAATAGCCTAAAAATAAGTTTGACTTTCAACACATCTTCATTTGTTGACCATTATTGTTTTCTATTTTGCCATATGATTTCTGTCAACGATAGGTCTGATGTGTTATTAGCTTGCCAGAAAAGTCGACTACTTGGGGAGCTAGATAAACGAAACGTTAGAGATAGAGTTTCCATTTGGGGTTCATTGCAGTGTTAAAGAGCGAGTAATAATGAATAATTGACTTCGGAAGAGAGGGAGAAAAAAACTGTCCAGAGCCGGTTTAGTTTCTTTTCGGTTTTATTTGAGGATTGCCGTCATTGATTTGATGCGTGATTGATCGCCTGTCATGTGGCAGCCTTTGATCTATTCATCCCTGATAAACATCAATATATCTCTCCATGGAGACACGCATGCTCCTTACCGGATTTAGCCACTCAAAGGACAACCCTAACCCTGTTGTCTAAAAAAATAAAAAAGACAAAAAAAGTCGTTAAAAGGAGGGGAATCCTTCTTTCTTTAATATTTTCTAGAGAAAATACTAGAGGGAAGAATGAGGAAGAATGAAAGAGGGAGGAGGTAGAAGTGTTTTGAGGATCACAGAAAGGGCTAAATCCTAATTAATTCGGGCACCTGAACCAGCCCCCTAGGTCTCCGTTAAAGACCCAGAGATTTGCACTTCTTATCCAAATACACACCTTCTCCTCTCATCCTACAGAACACTTTACCAATGCAGCCCATGTCTACCATCCACAGGACCGTAGTGTTTACTATCTGACAACCACTGATAAACCACATGTGGAGGTGGAGGTCTAGTGGTTTGGATTTTTGATTCTCTTCTCTTTTTCAAGCCGACTTTAAAACAAATGTAAATGAGTGACAGGGATTTCTACCTCTGTGCTAATGAGGCGCAGCCTTTGAAGTTAGGCATTAACAAGTGGAGTGAACAAAAGACAGTCATGGAATTTTAAAGAGATTCTGAAATATGAGGTGTAAAGCGGACCGAACAGGAGGGCCAGGCAGCGAAGACTTTGAACTCGGCAGGTTTATCATTTTAAATAGGCGCCAAGTGATGGGGAGTCAGTGTGGATTGACTGTGAATAGTATTCAACTAGTACTTCTCTCTACAGCTCAGCTACGCTTCTGACGCACAGTGTTGAATAGCCGTCTTATGCTTTATACTCACTGTTTGAGTCGCATCTGATTCGTCTCTTGTGTTGTATCACATCAACAAACAAACAAAAAAAGCTGGGTATCAGGCTATAGGATGGTTCCGAGCAGATCTTACATGAAAACATGCCATCACCTTGACCCCTCCACATGGTCCTATCGATCCGCTTGACTGTCATTGACCGGCTTATACATCATGGCCTTTAATGGCCAATCACAACTTGGCAGACGGGAGTGTTACCATTCTGTCATGATCGTGACAGTTTGTTGGAAGTAACAGCACCCTCCAACCCTCCCCTTTAACACAAATACAGACACACACTCAGCTAAAGCTTGATGGTCCAGTGTTTCAATGCTAGCTAGTAGCTACTGAACCATGCCTGGTACTCTGAAGCCTACGAGGAAATAGAGAGGGAGAGTCAAGGGGGAAATCGCCATGGTAATGCCATGGTAATAGAGGTTTAGAGAATGAGTACTCGAGCGACCATCGGGAAAAGAGGTTGTTGTGAGTTATATTTTCACTGAGAGGGTAAACCAGGTTCAACCAAAACAAATGTGGAACCCCAGGGGTACAGGACTGGAGCTTTAGAGGAGAATGGAACGGAGCACCACAAGGAGACATGTCTGGACAAATGTTATACACACAATATATAGTATTGGGCACCCTTATTTTTCACTCGTTTTAGGGAGGTAGAATAGAGCGACATTTAATATAGGGCCTTTTTACTTTCTGTGTGTGCGTGTTGTTTGTGTGTGTGTGTCGTGTGTGTGTGTGAACGTTTTAACGGTTATAATGGGACCATAACCATACAAAAGACCTTTCCCATATATACAGTATACGTAGTGACATGATATCTACTCCTCTTCTTTCAGATATCCTGTCATTTACGGTTAAGACGAGCTATGGTTAATCTCCTGCAGTGTATTTAAGGCAGTTGGTAAGAGTGTGTGTGTGTGTTACACAGCACTGTGTGTTGCTTCATTTCAGGCCTCATTTTGTCCTTGAATATCAGTTTCAGTCGAGGGTGATGAGGACAGGAGCGACGTAAAAACAAAAACAAAAGAAAAGAGAAGAGCGGCGTTGTCTTTCATTAAATTGGGGGCTGTGTGTCTCAGCCAGTCAGAGCTAGTAATCTGGGGAGAAAAAAAATCATCTCTTTCCCAGGGATAGAGGCTTCTTCATTATCCGAGAGAAAAGGTAAGGTTGCTTCTCTGGGCTTCATTAGAGAAAGCCCCTAATTATCTGTAAACCTGATGGATTTGTGACGGGCCCTGACGATTAATGCTGACAAATTCAGTAAGGTGTCAAGTCCGCAGCTGCCTTGATGTAATCAAGTTGATATTATACAGTCCCCGTAGCCCCTAGTGCAGTGTCAACTCAATTTGCTCGTGCAGGTGACAAATGGACTTTGCTACCTGACTAATCATGTCGGAGGAGACGATGCCTCTTAATGACCTCCCCAATCCTCCGCCTTTAACGACATAATAAAAGTCCAGACACACCGAACCACGATCAGCTGCGTCGTAACACTCCTGCATGTGCAATGTTTATGTTTCCCTTTTATATATTATAATAACCGCAGTTGTCTTTCTTAATCATTACTGTGCGTAAGAAGACAATTGTACACCTCAAAATAGCTATGTGTTTTTGTAAATGTTTTTAACGGGAGTTGTAGCTGCTTTTTCCAGAACATTTTTTTTTGGGGGGGGGGGGGCTATTTCTTTTTCTCACAACATTCTGGTCAGTGTAATATGAAATAATAATAATCTGATAATATGTTAATATGTTTATGCAACATAATTCTAGCATACAAAGTATAGCTTTTATTTGCTAGGCGTTTTCATTTGATGGTACATTTTGTAAACATTTTGAAGCAGCGCATTGAGGGAGACACACACACACACACCTTTTCACATCTTCACGTCTTAACCACATTGCCTAGTCTCAATGTGTGGAAAATGTATCTCTCCCTCTCTTGTGTTTTAGGCGGCATTCTAGAAACCTGGTATAAAAAAAATCTCCCAGTGTATTTCTAGTGATTTAAGAAGCCCAGTGCCCTGGGATTAATGGTTTAGCATGCCCGGGGTAGCTAAGATTACACAGCGACCTTTGTGCTCTAACTAGACGATGCTGTTACATGATATTCTGCGCTCGAAAGAATCAGCAATGCCGAGATTTATGTGGCCCGCTCTTAGATCAACGGCCTGAGGAGGACCATCTTCCACAAGGTGTATTCTTTTCCCCCCCATTTTATTTCCCTGTAGTCGTCTGCCTAAAATATCTTGGGGAGTAAATCTGAAAAATGATATTAGCACCGGGAAAAAATTCTAATCTGGAAGCCGGAGAACGTAAAGATTTGTTTTTGGAGGTGCGTGCAAATGTAGTGGGCAATTTAGTCAAGGTCAAGGGAATGTTAAGCGATAAATGTTTCACACGCTCTCTCTGACGTCGACTGAGACATCAGCGCTTGTTGCCGTTAGAATTGTGTGTTTTTGTGTACATCTAACAATTCTAAGGAAATGTGAATATGACATTTGTGAGTGCAAAGATGGGCCTCTGGATGGGAACATGTGTGTGTGTGTGTGTGTGTTTTGATGGAATAAATGCTGATACCAAGTGTAGTCGTTGTAGCACTCTAGTGTCTCCTTTCTGTTGGACCCTGCGTCTCTAGTATGTGAGAGGGCAGTACATTGACACTCTGTTTACCATATTAGTAACACAAGGACTCCAAGCTAACTAGGACACACAAGCGTCACACACGTATCACTAATGTACAGTGATATACAGTAGGGTGTTTTTCTGTGCTGTGTGTGTGTGTAACAGTTCCCGGAGTGTGTGTTTGGCGGTCAGGCACTCTTCTCTCTGCTTCACCAGAGGTTACTTTAATTGGAGCGCCTGTGTCGTTAGCAGGTGGCATCGATTTCTTTCGTCGATAGCCAGTTTTGCTCTTCTGCCACCCTCTGAGACTAATAGTTAAATTTGCATCTGGGATTTGAGCCAGTCAGTCGCCCAACCTCTACTGCCTTAGCTGGAGTTGTGTGTGTGTGTGTGTGTGTGTGTGTGTGTGTTTTAGGAGTGACACATATTCCAGATATAAGGCATGAGAGTAGTAGACATTGGGAATATTGTTTTGTAAGTGTTTAAGCCGTACAACCATACATATACTTTTTTATGCGTTCAGGACTGTATGTGTGAAGCTAAGGATACATTTCATATCATGTTTAAGCTCATCTTGTCTTTCTCTATCTTTCTCATTCTTTCACTAAGCTGCCCTCAGGGCACGAAGCTACCATCAGAAGAGTGTCGCCCTCTCTGCACTGTAGACACAAACACACACACACACACACACACGCGCGCACGGTGGGAGGTCATAATGGGGGTGGCTTAGTATGATGGGGAATCATATCATTAAAGCAGCCAGATGTGCTTTGTTGCTCGGGAGAAAAATGTCTCTCGGAGTGGGGCAGAAAAGTAAACAACGCCAAACATATAGAAGGCAACCTTGTGGGATTGGATTCACTAGCCCTGTGGGATTGGATTCACTAGCCCTGTGGGATTGGATTCACTAGCCCTGTGGGATTGGATTCACTAGCCCTGTGGGATTGGATTCACTAGCCCAGTTCTCTCTGTTTGCTTTGTCACCGTTATTATAGTTTTTACTTTTTTAAAAAGTGATTAATTTTTAAATATTTTTTAAGTGAAAGTATTTTAGTAATGTTATTTGTATGGAATTTGAATTAGATTGAGAACAAGAGTAAATGCAATACAATAACTGTGACATGTATTTAAATAAATGTTTGTTGTTAAAGTCCTGTGTTTTGTTTCGTATGTTATTCCGTAGATAGCGTTTAATGCTGAGTAGGCTTATTGCTTGCCATATAGTAGTTGCAGAGGGTCTAGGTGGTTTAACAGCAAATTGTTGTCAAATTGTTTGCCGCTTTATTTGGTTCATCATTTGAGTCCAGTAACAGGAACATGTTTTTTTCAAGATCTCCAAAATGTTGTTAAGTTAAAGTGTTCTATTTGCAGAGAGTTAGTTTGTCCTCTTGATCAGTGGTAGTGTTCCTCCTCGAGAGGCTTGGCAGTGCTATGGGAAGCCTGTACCAGCCAAATTGAACATGTTTCTGCCATCAATAAAAGATGAGCAATTACAGAATATTTTGTCTAAGTATTTGAATTCCTCGGCACAGAAAAACATGTAGCTTACCCACTCATTACATCAGTTAGCAGGGGACGAGCACGGAGAACGAGAGGCAAGCGCTTTGATGCCAACAAACAAACAGACAAACGAGGTGGGCCTACTACAGGGGAGCCGAGCCCTACCCAGGGACACCCTCGCACTCATCGTCCTCCTTTCCCTCTCTCTCTCTGTTTTTCTCACGTCCATCTCATCTCTCCCCTTATCTTTGTTGCCCCTTCCCTCTTTCTAACATGTATCCCTCACACTCCCTCCTCTCTTACTACTCTTTTCCCAGCATTGCAGAGATTAGGTCAAGCTCTCCGTAACCAGCGCTAAAGATAGCCATTTTGTTTCTTAAAAACTTTTTCAAGCAAAGCAAGTATGTCGATTGGCGGCAAAATGCAGGCGAGCGAAATAAAAGGGGGTGAGCGGGAGAGGGGGTAGCTACTAGCTAGGCAGGCAGCAACAGGGCTGGAGGGGGGCAATTCCACAGGACGGGTATTAAAGCTGACAGAGGAACGGGGCGATGGACAAATTCTCCTGCAGCAGCTGTGACTGCCGCCATTATCCTGACAGGTGTCAATTAAGAATTACTGCCGGGTGGAGTGAGCCAGGGCGACTCCTCCTCTCTCACCCAGCTGTCGGCGTGTGAAAGAAATAACCCTTTACTCGTGTCACTTTGGTTAGCCCCCCCCTAGCCGTCGGCCCCCGAAAACAAGGGGCGCCGGCGAGCGTGCCAATCGATAAAGTGCTGTATTAGTAATTATTGCGCCCTTCGCGTCCGGGGAGTGCTGTGGTGTCCGATGGGTGTTGCTAGCCAGAGATAAGGACTTCCCATGATCCTCCTCTTCACCAGGCCTCGCTGAGGTAGTTGGGAGAGGGGTGTGTTGAGGGATGTGTGTCGGGCCGGGTGGACTCTATCCTGTGTGGAGTACCTGTGAGACCAAAGTCAGGCTGGCAAACCTTCCCCCTGGCAGAGAGACCAAATCTCCTCGCCATCTATTTCACTGACCCACTCTCCCACTCTAACCCCTCTCTCTATTTCAGGACAGGCTAATCTCACGGTCGCACACATTGTAAAGTGGCTAGCTCTGTTCAGTGAGTGAGAAAATGAACACTTGTCATTGGCAGTCCTGAAGGCTTATTTCCTCCCTAAGTGTTGCTTTAACTCACATCTAATACACACACCCCTGCTCGTCACCAATCCATTTCACTATGGTCGGCACGTGTGTGTGCGTGTGCGTGTGTATATAGAACGTACAAGAAAGTCAAAGAAACAGATTTTCCCCAACTGTTGGCAGGGGTTTAGTTGAGTGTGAGTGCAGTTGGATGTTTGAAATACAGGGAGGGAGGAAGTCATTCTGAGGCCCATGCTGCTTCCACCTCATCATTTCTGAGGAACAGCGTCCTCCCGAGCAGGGAACTGGGAAAGAGGGCGCTGCTGGGAGTTGTAGGAAATGATGTCATTGGCATGACTGGTATAATGCTGTTTTTACTGACTATGCTCAGCTCTTGTAGTAGGGGGTGCAGAGAAGTGTGTTGGTTTGTCATTTGGGATAGCTTCGCTGGAGGTGTGTGTGTGTGTGTGTGTGAGCACTATGACTATAGGTGTGAGAATATCATTTTGTATTGTACCACGTCTTCTACATTCTGAATGATTGTTTTTCCAAAGATAATATATTTGATGACCCCACAGTCTCGTACGCGGTTGTTGAGTACGTATCACATCCATATTACAAGGTATTATCAAACCAGTTAAACACCTAGTATGGGATATAGAATATGAATATTCTGAAACCATTTATCAACAGCCTTCATGGAATAGACAATCTGTGACAGAAGTGAAGTAGCCGAGGAGAACTGAGAACTCTGGGAATATTCAGTTATGGAGATTTACATGCTCACGTGGGAGTAGTTTCTTTGGAAATTCCTCCCTAGAAATAATTTGCCACACAACATTTACTGGGAAAGAGACGATACTATCTGTGTTATTTTTCCATTCTGTTGTATTTGCATATCTCGTTGTTCTAAATAAGTGAAATGCTAGCTTTTTAGAGCCTTTTCCTACTCAGGCCTTTCCCCTTCTCTCTCTCTCTCCCCTCTTTTTATCTCTCTCTGCTGTCTCTCTCTCTCTCTCTCCTCTCTCTCCCCTCTTTTTATCTCTCTCTCTCTCTCTCTCTCTCTCTCTCTCTCCCCTCTTTCTATCTCTCTCTCTCTCCTCTCTCCCCTCTCCCTCTTTCTATCTCTCCCTCAATGTCTCAGTCTGGCCCCAGACTGCTCCAAGCTATTATCAAACTTGCCTTTTTTTTATTCCATCGTATTCCATATTCCATCCCCATGCAAATCGGATGTGCTCTCTCTTATCACTTTCTCCCCCCAAACGTTTGTGTGTAATCAAAGTAAACGGCAGAGCTAAAGGGGAAGCAGCGCTTCGCGCCGAGATGGACGGAGGGATTAAATATTAACCGGATGCGGGCTGACTTAAGGCAGTGTTTTACATAGCAGCTCCCGTCGCGGCGGTCCGCAATGCATTGATCCCGGCGCCTTTATGCGTTTGGCAGCCGCGGCACATTTTTTTCCCCACCATCATCTTTTCCAAAGGCCAGCCCTGGCGCGGTGTTACCCCCCCCCCCCCCCCCCCCCCCCTGCTCTTAAAGGGGTAGGTGAGATGGATGATAGCAATTTGAAATGTTGTTTGTGTGTGTGATCATGGAGATTGTTTTCTTATTACCACAGTATAACCACTGGGATGATTCATTGAGGCAAACACACAGCGTACCGAGGCTCAGGGAGCAGAAATAGAATTACTAGACGGGATGAAGCCCCTCAACTAAGGCACTTTGACTCGCATCAGTATGTTTCGATGCCCAGGACTTTCAGCATCGCTGGGCCAATTATGTGAATTTAGGGTTCTGTTTAGCCTCCCATGATCAACCATAGAGTCCAACACTGTGGACTGTGTCGTTTAGCGACCTGCCCCCGTACGGTCGCTTATATACGCACTCTGAACTGTACGACTACCATACACTGGCCTTTTTGTTTAATTTTGTCCCCTATTTCCTTTCCCCACCACTTCCCCTTCTGTGATTAAACGTGAAAAATCCCCCCCCCCCCCCCAAAAAAAAAACGAAATGTAAACAAGGGCCTCAGTGTGTTTGTAAGCGCAACACACCGGGCATATGAATGACGTTCTGCTAGCTAAAGGCAACGCCGTTTGTTTGGTCGGAAGTGGTGACGAGTCGTGAAAACCAGCCAATATGCAGCGGGTCACACAGGCATGCTATGCTGTTCGCAGGGCTGCTACGGGTGTGTGGGGTCAGTCTCAGTAGCGGGTTCCTCAGGAATTGTGTCTGTGTGTTTTGTGTGTGTGCTTAGGTAGTTTGTTTCTCTTTCTCCCTCTGTGTGTGTGTGTCTCTTTCTCTCGCTCTCTGTGTGTGTGCACGCGCCTGTGTGTGTGTGTGTGCGAAGGCCCTCTGGCATTTATAAATGCAGTGTCGGTCATGTGGTGGAGCGTTGCAGCCCTGTAGTCACTGAAGGAGGAGGTCAAACATGGCAAGGGGCTCATCACTCAGCCCTAATGATGCCTTGTTTTCCCGCCCCTCTCCCTGCTAGCACCCAGCCAGAGTGCACATCTGACGGGGTCGTTCGTGGGTCACGACCCCCAGGTGGCTGCCCGG
>NC_088398.1:27407351-27412351 GCF_034236695.1 Oncorhynchus nerka
TGTTTCTGACCGTTTGAGCAGACACATGCACATTTGTGGCCTGCTGGAGATCATTTTGCAGGGCTCTGGCAGTGCTCCTCCTGCTCCTCTTTGCACAAGGGTGGAGGTAGCGGTCCTGCTGCTGGGTTGTTGCCCTCCTACGGCCTCCTCCACGTCTCCTGATGTCCTGGCCTGTCTCCTGGTAGCGCCTCCATGCTCTGGACACTACGCTGACAGACACAGCAAACCTTCTTGCCACAGCTCGCATTGATGTGCCATCCTGGATGAGCTGCACTACCTGAGCCACTTGTGTGGGTTGTAGACTCCGTCTCATGCTACCACTAGAGTGAAAGCACCGCTAGCATTCAAAAGTGACCAAAGCATCAGCCAGGAAGCATAGGAACTGAAAAGTGGTCTGTGGTCCCCACCTGCAGAACCACTCCTTTATTGGGGGTGTCTTGCTAATTGCCTATAATTTCCACCTGTTGTCTATTCCATTTGCAGCATGTGAAATGTATTGTCAATCAGTGTTGCTTCCTAAGTGGACAGTTTGATTTCACAGAAGTGTGATTGACTTGGAGTTACATTGTGTTGTTCAAGTGTTCCCTTTATTTTTTGAGCAGTGTATATTATTTTTGACAATATATCATAGCTTATCGTTTTGACAATATCGCAATATTATTTTTGCACTAGTTGGCTGTACCTGCACCAAAACGCCATCATTTTTTCCCTCATCTCCATGACCGATCAGAACTTTCTCATGGCACTCTCTTGTTCCTCTGCAGCAGACATATGTCAGCAATATGTTTGGAACATCCAATTGCAATCAAATCTAATTATCGAATCGCAATACATATAGAACTGTGAGAATCGCGATACATACAGTTGAAGTCGGAAGTTTACATACACCTTAGCCAACTGCATTTAAACTCCGTTTTTCACAATTCCTGACATTTAATCCTAGTAAAAATTCCCAGTTAGGATCATCACTTTATTTTAAGAATGTGAGATGTCAGAATAATAGTAGAAAGAATGATTAATTTCAGCTTTTATTTCTTTCATCACATTCCCAGTGGGTCAGAAGTTTACATACACTCAATTAGTATTTGGTAGCATTGCCTTTAAATAGTTTAACTTGGGTCATACGTTTCGGGTAGCCTTCCACACGCTTCCCACAATAATTTGGGTGAATTTTGGCCCATTCCTCCTGACTGAGCTGGTGTAATTGAGTCAGGTTTGTAGGCCTCCTTGCTCCTTGCCTCACCCTTTTTCCTCCAAACATAACGATGGTCATTATGGCCAAACAGTTCTATTTATTTTTTTCTTTTGATTTTCCCATGACGTCAAGCAAAGAGGTACTGAGTTTGAAGGTAGGCTTTGAAATACATCCACAGGTACACCTCCAATTGACTCAAATGATGTCAATTAGCCTATCAGAAGCTTTTAAAGCCATGACATCATTTTCTGGAATTTTCCAAGCTGTTTAAAGGCACAGTCAACTTAGTGTATGTAAACTTCTGACCCACTGGAATTGTGATACAGTGAATTATAAGTGAAATATTCTGTCTGTAAACAATTGTTGGAAACATTACTTGTGTCATGCACAAAGTAGATGTCCTACCCGACTTGCCAAAACTGTAGTTTGTTGAAAAGAAATGTATGGAGTGGTTGAAAAACGAGTTTTAATGACGCCAACCTGACTTCAACTGTATCATATTGGCACCTAGGTATCGTGATAATATTGTACCGCGAGGTCCCTGGCAATTCCCAGCCCTAGTTCACTCCACCCCCCACTCCTCCCCCCAATGCATCTTCAGAACCCTTCCCCCCCCACCTTATGTGTACAAAGCACAACCACTGAGGATAAAGGAAGGAGACAGTGTCTTGTCTTTGGTCTTCCTCATACTGTGGCCATATTGCCATCTAGAATGTTCCTGGCGTGCCACTCAACGACTGATAACAAGAGAGGAAAAAAAGAAGAGAGAGAAGAGAGAAAGACAAGGTTTTGACTAAGTGAGCCCTGCGTCTTTGCAGCGTGACTACGTTAATGGCTGCTTTGCTTCTCTCCCCCTCGCTCCCTTTTTTATTCAGTATCTCTGCCTCTTTGTCTCCTCTCTCTCTCTCTCTCTCCTGCTCTCTCTCTCACTCTCTCTGCCTCTTTGTCTCCTCTCTCGCTCTCTCTCTCTCTCTCTCTCTCTCTCTCCTCTCTCACTCTCGCTGTGTCTCGGCGGTGGCGGCAGGAACAGCCCTTTTCATTTGTCTTCATAAAGCCTAGTTTATTTTCCCAGCCAGATGTGAGCTGACAGACATCACTCAGTGGCCCGCCTCCACCGGGTCCCCCCTGTCCCCCACCCTAGTCCCCCGCCAGGAGGTCAGGAAAACAGTCACGTCTTCCCTCGGCTCCCCCCTCCCTCCCCACCTCTCACACTCGCCTGGACCCCCCCCCATCAGAATTACTGAAGATGGATGTGTCTTTAAAGCAGAGATTGATTGTGGATATCAGAGTTATGGCGCCATTTATCACGGCCGATATTATTTAGACGAGAGGGATTGAGCGTGGAGGTGTAACTCAGAGCCCTCCTGGGTGGTAGGGGGGACAATGTACAAGGAAGTTTAATAGATTGAAGACAAGCATGTGTCTCAGTTACTCTGCGCCTTTGTGAGAGAGATGCGTGTGTGTGTGTATGTTCAAGGGTGTATATGTGTGTGTTTATGAGGCTCTTGTTCAGCCTGTGTTTACATGCATGTGCTTGTTTGTGTCCTAGCTGTGTGTGTGTATGTTCAAGGGTGTATATGTGTGTGTTTATGAGGCTGTTGTTCAGCCTGTGTGTACATGCATGCGCTTGTCTGTGTCCTTCTAGCTGTGTGTGTGTGTTTGCCGGCTGTTGTTGTCTCCTCCTTTAGATGTGTCTCCATTGATCCCCGGCGATGTGATCCTCCTTCGGAGTCTTTTCTCACCGGACGTTTGATTTATGGCTTCATTAGGATCCGTGTGCTGTCTCCCCTTTTCCCTTTGTCTGTTTCCTCTCTCCCAGGTCACTCCTCTATGGAAGAGCCAAACCAAAACCACTCTCTGTGGGGGAGACCGGGAGAAAGGGACTCGTCAACTAAATCAAGCACCTCCACTCTTTTTACGGAGTTAACTTTACCCCTTGTTGTGCATAGGTTGGTTCTCTCGTGGTTTTCTGCCTTGTGCCCTGAAAGTACCTACCCTGCCAGAGTTGCACCTCAGCGTACCCCCCTATAAGCCCCTCTCGGGTAAAAGCCTTCATTGTGTGTGTCGTCTTCTATGGTTCTTGTCTTCTCTCTGGATGAAGAGGAGGGATGCACTCCAACCGACATTCAAATGCATGCGGTCATGTGGCCAACAGTGCAGGACAAACACCACAGGGTGTAAAACTTGGCACTGAAAAGGAAGTGGGTGTGTGCATGTGTACGAGTGTGTTTGTTTGCTCTTGTGTGTGTGTGTGTGTGTGTGTGTGTGTGTTAACCTTCACTTTTTGAGTACAAAACAATGGGAACACCTGCTCTTTCCATGAAATAGTGAACCTGGCGAACCAGGTGAAAGTTATGATTCCTTATTGATGTCTCTTGTTAAGTCCACTTCAATCAGTGTAGATGAAGGGGAGGAGCCAGTTAACCCCTCTAAGGTATGTGAGACGGTAGCGTCCCACCTCTTCAACAGCCAGTGAAACTGCAGGGCGCCAAATTCAAAACAACAGAAATCCCATTATTACAATTCCTCAAACAAACATGTTTTTTACACCATTTTAAAGATACACTTGATGTAAATCCAGCCACAGTGTCCGATTTCAAAAAGGCTTTACGACAAAAGCAAACCAAACGATTATGTTAGGTGAGTGCCTATTCACAGAATAACACAGCCATTTTTCCAGCCAAAGAGAGGATTCACAAAAAGCAGAAATATGACTTAAATGTAATGTAATAAAATTAATCATTAACCTTTGATGATCTTCATCAGATGACACTCATAGGACTTCATGTTACACAATACATTTACGTTTTGTTCGGTAAAGTTCATATTTTTATCCAAAAATCTGAGTTTACATTGTCGCGTTACGTTCAGTAGTTCCAAAACATCCAGTGATTTTGCAGAGAGCCACATCAATTTACAGAAATACTCATAATAAACATTGCTAAAAGATACAACTGTTATGCAGGGAATTTTAGATCCACTTCTCCTTAATGCAACCGCTGTGTCAGATTTCAAAAAAGCTTTACGGATATATGGCGGATATATTGCAAACCATGCAATATCTTAGTTGGCGCTCAGAGCCCAATCAAGACACAAATATATCCGCCATATTATGCAGTCAACAAAAGTCATAAATAGCATTATAAATCTTCACTTACCTTTGCTGATCTTCGTCGGAATGCACTCCCAGGACTCCCACTTCCACAATAAATGTTTGTTTTGTTCGGTAATGTCCATCATTTATGTCCAAATAGTTACTTTTGTTAGCGCGTTTGGTAAAAAAATCCAAAGTCACGAAGCGCGTTCACTAAAAGCAGACGAAATGTCAAAAAGTTCCGTAACAGTCAGTAGAAACATGTCAAACGATGTATTGAATCAATCTTTAGGATGTTTTGAACATAAATCTTCAATAATATTCCAACAGGAGAATTCCATTGTTTTCAGAAGTGCGATGGAACAGAGCTCCCTCTCATGTGAACGAGCATGGTCAGCTCATGGCAGACCTTACTCATTCCCTTCTCCTTCGGCCCCACCTAACAGTAGAAGCATCAGACAAAGGTCTAAAGACTGTTGACATCTAGTGGAAGCCTTAGGGAGTGCAACATTACCAATATCCCACTGTATCTTCTATAGGAGCGACCAAACTCAGATTTCCCACTTCCTGGTTTGATTTTTTCTCAGGTTTTTGCCTGCCATATGAGTTATGTTATACTCGCAGACATCATTCAAACAGTTTTAGAAATCTACTAATAATATGCATATTCTAGCTTTTATGGCTTTGTAGCAGGCCGTTTACTCTGGGCAT
>NC_088398.1:27417351-27537351 GCF_034236695.1 Oncorhynchus nerka
AGAGATTTAAAGTCACAGGTGCCTTTATAGCGAGAGAGGGGGAAGGAAGGAGAGAGGAAGGGGTATGGATGTTGAAATGGGGCAGGTGGAAATCAAAGGAAGTGTTTGGGGGGGAGGGAGGGACGGGGGGGGCGGCAGCTTAAAAGGCACAGGTGTGTGTGTGTGTGTGTGTGTGTGTGTGTGTGTGTGTGTGTTTCTGGTGGTGGGGTACGTTTTAAAAAGGGATTTATATGGGCAGATGGACGTTTGGTGCCTTTCGAGAGAGCGGATGTTTTAGGGGCCGTGAAAATTAGGGTGGAAGGAGAGAGAAAGGATTTTTTAACTGTCGGCAGGTGCGACTCGGAGCCTTATGGCCATCTGGGCCTGTGAGTTGTGTTAGCCCTCAACCTCTATATTATTTTGATGACTCTCACTATGCTAATAGGAAGATACGTAGACTGGGTTAACTGTGGCTGGACCGGTGAACTTTTCACGAAGTGGCAACTACATTATGACAGTGGTGTTGTTAGTCTGACACATAGATGCGGTCCCTTTACCAAAACAACACACACACACACACACACCTGCCCTCTCCACCCCTCCCTTTACCCAGAACTAATTACAAGCGGTTAGTGTTTGTCATCACGTTGTTTGGGTGGGAGATTAAGAACACCTCTCTGTTAATTTGTAATCAGCTGTTTGTTAATTAGCTAACCTGTTGTAAGTGGCCTTAAGGGCCGTTGTGTAATTAGCTAAGCTGCTGGAAGCGACGAGTGTGTGTTGACATTGACCTGAAGCATCCACTCGACCGTCCCAGCCACTGTCGTCGTGTCTGTCGTCTGCTCACGGTCACGGTCACCCTGGACAAGGAGGTGGCCTTCAATCAATTATTATACCCTCAGCCCATTATGTTTGTTCAGGGAACACACACACATAATGCATAAACTGCTGTGTTATATACACACACACACACACACACACACACACACACACACACACACACACACACCGGGCATGTACGGACACACACGCACACACACCCACACCCCTAGTACCCGTACCCACTACCTCACCAGCCTACTACTTTCCAAGCATTCCTGGAGAAGAAGTACCAAAAAACTACAAAACACACACACACACACACACACGCATTCTTTTGAACATTTACATCTTCATATAAAACAACATCCCACCTAAATGAACAGCATCTGTGTTGGAGCGGTTTTTAACTCCTCACTTCAAAGGCACTTGTTTACTCTCCTGCCTCCCGACATTGTCTCTGGTAATTAAACGGACGTGTTGAAATTGATGGTTTAATTATACAGGGCTTGTTATGCAGAGGAGACGACGGGGGGTGAGCTGATATGCCCAATAAATACATTGCATATTGTTTTATTGAACCTCGGACTGTTTGTGTGCGTGTGTTTGCATGTGTGTGTGTGTGTTCACATGCACGCCTATACGTGCGTGAACACGTATTTTGCCCCTCCCCTAACAAGCTAGTAACATGCTCAGTGCGTGTGTGGGTGAGAATGAAAATAAAAAAGTGAGATGAATTGCGATCGATCCCTGCTGGTCGACTCTATTGATCACACAGCACATTCAACCCAGCTGTACTCCACCCAGTGCATTCATTCAACACCCTCTGAAAACAGCCACTCGTTTTTACATCCCCCTCTTTACAATCAGACAGGAGAACCAACAATCATGTTGCTAAATATATATGTGGGTGTGTGGGATAGTGTACAAGAATACATGGTGCAGAAATGGTGTTTGTGTGTGTGTGTGTGTGTGTGTGTGTGTGTGTGTGTGTGTGTGTGTGTGTAGATACAAGAGGTATGGTGTGTGTAGATACAAGAGGAGTGTGTGTGTGTGTGTAGATACAAGAGGTGTGTGTGTGTGTGTGTGTGTGTGTGTGTGTGTGTGTGTGTAGATACAAGAGGTATGGTGTGTGTAGATACAAGAGGAGTGTGTGTGTGTGTAGATACAAGAGGTGTGTGTGTGTGTGTAGATACAAGAGGTATGGTGTGTGTAGATACAAGAGGAGTGTGTGTGTGTGTGTAGATACAAGAGGTGTGTGTGTGTGTGTGTGTGTAGATACAAGAGGTATGGTGTGTGTAGATACAAGAGGTATGGTGTGTGTAGATACAAGAGGAGTGTGTGTGTGTGTGTGTGTGTGTGTGTGTGTGTGTGTAGATACAAGAGGTATGGTGAGTGCGGTGCTTCTGTTTTATTTTTAGAGCCAGGTCTATTAATGCACACACACACACACACACACACACACACCATACCTCTTGTATCTACACACACATGCTGTACATGTACATCTCACACCTCCCCTCCCTTCTCATTCAATATGTCTAAACCTACACACAGAACAGTGCTACCTGTCTGCCAGGCAATAGTTTTCCTCTCTATGCCCTCTAGATGTGTCATGTAAGAGCTGTTACCACACAACACTGCAGTGTTCAGTGTGTGTGTGTGTGTGTGTTTCCCATCATAATCTCATATTTGAATCTCACAAATAATAATGGTGTGTTGTGCCGTCACTAAGCTGTGGTACTACTGTATGAACACAGAAGGGAATAAGGGAATAGAGCAATCTGGAAGGAATTCTGTTGACATGACTTCATCGTCTCACTCTTCACCCCTTGGCTAACACTTAAGCTGACAAAAATATTCAAGGTTATGAGGCCACATTACAGCAACTGTAACTATGCCTCGCGAGTTGTGTATACATCAGCTTTCAACCCTCAACCTTGTGGGGACACACAATTGATACCCATTCAAAATCCTATTTTCATTAACCCCTAACCTTAACCTTAAACCTAACCTTTAACCCCTCAGCCTAATTCGAACAACTGCTCTCCGCACCTCTCTGATTCAGAGGGGTTGGATTAAATGCAGAAGACACATTTCGGTTGAATGCTTTCATTTGTACAACTGATTAGGTATCACCTTTCCCTAACCCCAACACTTAATTCTAACCCAACCCTAAATCCCTTAGAAATAGCCTTTTTCCTTGTGGGGACTGGCAAAATGTCCCCAGTTGGTCAAATGTTGGTTTGTTTACTGTTCTTCTGGTCCCCACAAGTATTGTTAAACATGTCTACACACACACACACACACACACACACACACACACACACACACACACACACGCTCCGGCTCTGTCTACAGGAATAGTGTGTGCGGCCACCGCTCCACTCTGCTCCGGCTGGCAGTTTTCTCAAATGAGTGGAGATGAATCGGTACGGTGAGGTGGAATGGCGCAGCAGTTATTTAAGGCTCTGTAGGTGCTTGGCCATATGCTCTATTCTTCTACTCGGGGGGGGGGGGCTGACGTCCGGTGGTTGGACCAGTGTGGAGGACAAGAGAGAGAGAGAGAGAGAAAAGCAGGGGAGGATGGAAATGAGGACGTGGAGGTGGAAAGAGGTGTGGGTGGCTGTGGAGGGGAATTATTTCTGGAGAACCTATATCACACACATCTCCCGACTCGATATTAGGACTTAGGAAGACGATGCAAGGGAAACAAATAACGTATTGCAGAAATGGATAATTATCTTTTGATTTCCCTGTATTTTACAAATACTTTTTACCTTGTTAGGTAAGATGGTCCCTCCAGTGGTGCTAAACTCCAGACACTTACAGTAGATATCCATTCGTTCTTTCTAGAGGTCGACCGATTATGATTTTTCAACGCCGATACCGATTATTGGAGGACCAAAAAAAAGGCGATACCGATTAATCAGCCTTTTAATTTTTTTTTTTTTTTTTTACAATTTGCAATAATGACAATTACAACAATACTGAATGAACACTTATTTTAACTTAATATAATACATCAATAAAATCAATTTAGCCTCAAATAAATAATGAAACATGTTCAATTTGGTTTAAATAATGCAAAAACAAAGTGTTGGAGAAGAAAGTAAAAGTGCAATATTTGCCATGTAAGAAAGCTAACGTTTAAGTTCCTTGCTCAGAACATGAGAACATATGAAAGCTGGTGGTTCCTTTTAACATGAGTCTTCAATATTCCCAGGTAAGAAGTTTTAGGTTGTAGTTATTATAAGAATTGTAGGACTATTTCCCTCTATACCATTTGTATTTCATTAACCTTTGACTATTGGATGTTCTTATAGGCACTTTAGTATTGCCAGTGTAACAGTATAGCTTCCGTCCCTCTCCTCGTTCTTCCCTGGGCTCGAACCAGGAACACAATGACAACAGCCACCCTCGAAGCAGCGTTACCCATGCAGAGCAAGGGGAACAACAACTCCAAGTCTCAGAGCAAGTGACGTTTGAAACGCTAATAGCGCACACCCCGCTAACTAGCTAGCCATTTCACATTGGTTACACCAGCCTCATCTCGGGAGATGATAGACTTGAAGTCATAAACAGCGCAATGCTTGACGCACAACTAAGAGCTGCTGGCAAAACGCACGAAAGTGCTGTTTGAATGAATGCTTACGAGCCTGCTTCTGCCTACCACTGCTGAGTCAGATACTTGTATGCTTGTATGCTCAGTCAGATTATATGCAACGCAGGACACGCTAGATAAACTAGTAATATCATCAACCATGTGTAGTTAACTAGTGATTATGATTGATTGTTTTTTATAAGATAAGTTTAATGCTAGCTAGCAACTTACCTTGGCTTATTGCATTCGCGTAACAGGCAGTCAGTCTCCTTGTGGAGTGCAACGAGAGGCAGGTTATAGCGTTGGACTAGTTAACTATAAGGTTGCAAGATTGGATCCCCCGAGCTGACAAGGTGAAAATCTGTCGTTCTGCCCCCGAACGAGGCAGTTAACCCAACCTACCTAGGCCGTCATTGAAAATAAGAATGTGTTCTTAACTGACTTGCCTAGTTAAATAAAGATTTAGTAAAGGTGTAAAAAAAACAAAAAAAACAATCTGCCTAATCGGTGTCCAAAATCGATTGTAATGAAAACTTGAAATCAGCACTAATTAATTGGCCATTCCGATTAATCGGTCAACCTCTAGTTCTTTCTTACACATCTACATGTAGCCTACTCTATATGGTCCTGTATGCAACCAACTGTATCATGGAGGGTGGGGAGTGGAAGGTGCCAGGCCCAGAGTGGATGGTGCCAGGCCCAAATGCTGGCCCGCTGTTGTGCCTACAATCTTAGAAAAAAAAGGTGCTATCCTAGAACCTAAAGCGGTTATTCGGCCGTCCCCATAGGAGAACCCTTTGAAGAAGGGTTCCAGGAAGAACCCTTTTGGTTCCATGTAGAACCCTAGAACCCTATCACTGTCAAACGCTCCCAAAAAACTTCAGCGAGTAGGCCTTTCTAATCGACCTGGCCCGGGTATCCTGGGAGGATATTGACCTCATTCCATCAGTAGAAGATGACTGGTCGTTATTTAAAAGCGATTTCCTCACAATCTTAAATAAGCATGCCCCATTCAAAAAATGTAGAACCAGGAACAGATATAGCCCGTGGTTCACTCCAGATCTGACTGCCCTTGACCAGCACAAAAACATCCTGTGGCGAACGGCATTAGCATCGAATAGCCCCCGCGATTTGCAACTTTTTAGGGAAGTTAGGAACCAATATACACAGGCAGTTAGGAAAGCTAAGGCTAGCTTTTTCAAACAGAATGTTCATTCTGCAGCACAAACTCCAAACAGTTCTGGGACACTGTAAAGTCCATGGAGAATAAGAGCACCTCCTCCCAGCTGCCCACTGCACTGAGGATAGGAAACGCTGTCACCACCGATAAATCCACAATAATTGAGAATTTCAAAAAGCATTTTTCTACAGCTGTCCATGCTTTCCACCTGGCCACCCCTACCCTGGTCAACAGCCCTGCACCCCCCACAGCAACTTGCCCAAGCCTCCATTTCCATTTCTCCTTCACCCAAATCCAGATAGCTGATGCTCTGAAAGATCTGCAAAATCTGGACTCCTACAAATCAGCAGGGCTAGACAATCTGGACCCTCTCTTTCTAAAATGATCAGCCGAAATAGTTGCAACCCCTATTACTAGCCTGTTCAACCTCACTTTTGTATCGTCTGAGATCCCCAAAGATTGGAAAGCTGCCGCGGTCATCCCCCTCTTCAAAGAGGGAGTCACTCTAGACCCAAACTGCTACAGACCTATATCTATCCTACCCTTCCTTTCTAAGGTCTTTGAAAGCCAAGCTAACAAACAGATCACCGACCATTTCGAATCCCAGCGTACCTTCTCCGCTATGCAATCTGGTTTCCGAGCTGGTCATGGGTGCACCTCAGCCACGCTCAAGGTCCTAAACGATATCATAACCACCATTGATAAAAGACAGTACTGTGCAGCTGTATTCATCAACCTGGCCAAGGCTTTCGACTCTGTCAATCACCATATTCTTATCGGCAGACTCAACAACCTTGGTTTCTCAAATGACTGCCTCGCCTGGTTCACCAACTACTTCTCAGATAGAGTTCAGTGTGTCAAATCGGAGGGCCTGTTGTCCGGACCTCTGTCAGTCTCTATGGGGGTGCCACAGGGATAAATTCTCGGGCCGACTCTTTTCTCTGTATACATCAACGATGTCGCTCTTGCTGTTGGTGATTCTCTGATTCTCTGATGCAGACGACACCATTCTGTATACTTCTGGCCCTTCTTTGGACACCAGATGAGCTTCAATGCCATTATTTCGCCACTATGGCCTATTTATTGCCTTACCTCTCTTTATCTTACCTCATTTGCACACACTGTATATAGACTTTAATATATATATATATTATGTTATTGACTGTATGTTTGTTTATTCCATCTGTGTTGTTGTTTGTGTCACACTGCTTTGCTTTTTCTTGGCGAAGTCGCAGTTGTAAATGAGAACTTGTTCTCAACTAGCCTACCTGGTTAAATAAAGGTGAAATAAAAATATTGGGTTCCATATAGAACCCTTTCCCCAGAAAATTCTACATGGAGCCCAAAATAGTTCTACCTTGAACCAAAAATGGGGACAGCCACAGAACCCATTTGGAACCCTTTTTTCGAAGTGTGTACGGTCAGGGGAGGGAGAGGAGGGCCTCGGTGGGCAGACCGACATGCAGGCAGCTCACTGCTCTCTCACGTTAGCCGCTCCAGAGGAATCCACAACCCAGCATGCTCTCTGTCTGCTCTCCCTCTCTCTGACACGGCGGGCCCGGCAGCAGACATTACCATAATTGGGTTTTCTACATGACGGGACAGAATAAGTAATAATGTCATTTTATTTACAACCCCCTCCCCTCTTGTCCTGGTCCGAGGAGCTATCACCCCCCCCACCCGTCCTCCTCATCCCCTTCACATACACTCATCCTACCAACCTCCCCCTCTCTATCTCATCCCTCTCTCTCTCTGGCTGGTGCGAGTCGTTCTCGTCTGGCTGCCACGGCGCGTAGGTCAAGCGATGGCTTTTTGATCAGCTCCTGTCCAAAGCCATCAGGGCTGAGAGGACTGTAATGGAGGAGCAGGGTGACAAACAGAATGTAGGGGAAGGAATAAGACTGCCAGTTTCCCATTAGAGCGTGGGATAAATGGCCCCTGGCCCCCACCTCCCTCCCAGCTCCCCATACCCCCACTAGCCCACTCCAACACCAGCCTAAATCACATGAGTGAAGGGGGCCGGGATTGGACATTAGTGGCGCAAATGACTGCGGTGATTGCACCCCTCTTCCCAAAATCACATCAGATAAATAGAGAGATGTGTGTAAGGAAATAGGAGGGGTGTTGGGGACGGGAAATGGGGGAGTAACTGACTGGTCTCATCCCCCGTTCTCTCCCTCCCTCCCTCTCTCTCCCTCTCTCGTTTCATCGCCTTTCTGCTTTTCTTATCTGTTTTGTTTGGGTTTGACTGCGGCCAAAAGGCGAGGCACCGCCAGCCTGACAGAGAGATTTATTGATTTAACAACTAGCAGAATTCGGAAAGACAACAAAAACACAAAATGGAAGGGCCAGACCGAGATGCCAAAGTTTGAGAAGAAGTGATATGACGCCGAGCTACTCTCTGCTAAAACGCTGATGTGATTACATTTAATTTGTTATCATTCCCCAAGTCAAATGAAACAGACTAGTGTGTGTGTGTCACCTCCAGCCCTAACATTGTGTTGAGACAGTACAGAGTGAAAAGGAACACAGTCATCCTCATTAATCATAACACCGTCTAAACCCGTGTCTCTCTGTCTCTCTGTCTGTCGGTCTCCTCTCCTACAAGACTACACACATCTGGAAACCCCCTGACGTGAGATGAAGCTAGGGTTTACTTTGTTTGGTAACAGTCAAGGCTTCCCTGTTACATGTCCACAGACGTGCAGTCGGCCTGTTACTGATAGTGTAGTTTGATGCACATAATATAGATGGACTGTCCACTAACCACTTTTTTCAGAACAATGTAGATCTTCCGTGGGGTTGATGATGTTTATTATGTGTACGTGTGTGCGGTGCCTGAGAAATGGCGTGACGTTTAGTGTGTGCGTTGCGGTGACATGGCGTGGCTTGATCCGGGCCGTTTGTGACAGCACAGTCCTCGGACACATCCTGGCCGCGCCACCACCTGTCCCCTTGACGTCCCGGAGCAGAAGTGACAGGCGCCTTTACGCCCGTGCAGATGGCCCCGCTCACAGCCATCACCCGCTAGGCAAGCTAAACCACCGGGGACGGCACGCCAAACCCCTCCCCTCGCTCCCGTCTCCCCTCATAAGTGCGTCTAGGTCTAGGACACATTGAGGAGGCGGGATTCGGTCACCAGTCGGATTTTGAGTCGTTGTGTTCGATCAGGTTTCATGAATGGCTGAACTGATAAAGCTGTCCTATTTCTGTTTATTTATTTTGTTTGGGGGGGGGGGGGGCATTGTCATCTGCTTGCAATTTAATCACAGCGTCAAAATATATAGATTTTATGTTTCACAATTCTCTACCTAGGTGTAATTTTTTGATGTGTTTCATCGTAAGATCCCATATTCATGGTTTCTGAAGCCTTCCCCTTTCCAACCTGTGATTTTACAGATGTTTTAGGTCGTTCTTTTGTCTGCAGGCTCTCTTTGTTGTTTCCATGACAACATGAGGGGATAAGCATTGATTGACAGCTATCGTCAAAGGGTTTCCTTCACGTCCTGTCGTTCACCATTCCCCTCCCCTCCCTGTCTGTATTTTGTCATTCACTCACAGACAGTTTTCTCCCGTTCCATTCACCCTTTCATTCCGTAGATTTGTGGGGCTGCCAAAATGCCGTTTTTGGCACCGATGATGTGGACATAGTTATTCACATGGGTTCACTGGAACTGATCAGAGGCTAGTGACGACTGAATAGCCATTTTACTGTATGATTTCATAGTCCTCTTTCTTTTCAAGCACAGGTTGGCCGTTGGCGAGGGGAAGGCTGGCGTAATAACGGGGACATGTTTTACAGTTAGAGCTTGTACAGTATACAGCTAATGCTAATCTGCTGTGTTACGGATTTTCAGAGTTTTAGGGAACTGTCTCAGCTTCTGTCTGTCAGTGGGATTGAAACACAGCCAGGTTCTCCTGTGCTGCGCTCGTTTCCCTCCAAATCCTGTCAGGAATCAAGAGAATGAGGAGAATACAGTATGTGGCTCGTTTGGAGAGAAGGGCCTATCAGTCATAGACAGAAAATACAAACCTATAGACAACGTTAGGGCCTTTATGTTCGAAAGCTACCGTGTTAAAACCTACACGTATGAGAACATGCGAATGGCACACACCAATGCAGGCACACACACACACATAAACGGGCGCACGTGCACACACACACACACACACTTCCATATGCAGCTGCTCGCCTTTTTTCCCTCCCATCTCCTCTCAGGCAGCAGTAAATGGTGCCAGTGTACATATATCAGGTATTATGTCCACTTAGATTATGATATGACAGGTTAGCGTGCTGTTTGAAGCTGACAGCACATCTGTTTCATCAGGAGAGACTGATGCTGGCATCTGGGACACACATCTCACCACGGAGGAAGGAGATAAAGGGAGAACTGAGGGGGCCGTCTTTCCTGTCTCCCTCCCTTGCTCCGTCTCTTGCTCTCTCTCTCTCCACCTCTTTTTACTCTGTTCCCCCCCTCTCCCTGACGTTCTACTTGCTCGCAGACTCCCTTACAATATTTTCCCTTATTCTCTCTCTCTCTCTCTCTCGTACCTGTTATGTTGTAGTTTCATCCCCTGTGTTTTTTGATGATAAGTTGTTTACACGCTGTATGTGTCAGGGAAAATAATACAGAACGCCATGTATAGTATGACCCATACCCATGTCTACCCCTCAAACATAACAGAGACAGTCAAGGAGTGTCACTCCCCTATTTGTCATTGTAGAGATGACTTGACAGTGCTGTCTGGTATTTAATATCATTGTATTTGTTAACTCAGTGAGAGTGGCCTGAAGGAGATGCAGCAACATCCCAGAATGAGTGTTTTGTTTCCCTCCCTCCTGATTGGTTGCGTAAGCTCACCATGTGAAGGACTAAATAAAGTGAAGTTCACGGTGTGTGTGTGTGTGTGTGTGTGCGTGCATGTGTGGTGTGTACAGTGGGGAAAAAAGTATTTAGTCAGCCACCAATTGTGCAAGTTCTCCCACTTAAAAAGATGAGAGGCCTGTAATTTTCATCATAGGTACACTTCAACTATGACAGACAAAATGAGAAGAAAAAAAATCCAGAAAATCAAAAAATTTTAAGGAATTTATTAGCAAATTATTGTGGAAAATAAGTATTTGGTCAATAACAAAAGTTTCTCAATACTTTGTTATATACCCTTTGTTGGCAATGACAGAGGTCAAACGTTTTCTGTAAGTCTTCACAAGGTTTTCACACACTGTTGCTGGTATTTTGGCCCATTCCTCCATGCAGATCTCCTCTAGAGCAGTGATGTTTTGGGGCTGTTGTGTGTGTGTGTGCGTGTATGATTGGGTGTAGAGATAAGGCATGAGGGAGAAGGAAAGGAGGGGAGTCAAGTAGCTGGCTGACAAGGCTACACACTTAGCGATATCCTAGGGAACAGGAGGCATGGGCAATGAAATAGGCGAGTAAAGAAAGAAAATGTCAACACTTTAGTGTCTTCTTTCTCTATAAAACTAGATTTCTTCACCACTGACACTCAGACATACTCATGCGCGCGCACACACACACACAGATAAAAGCCCATATTTCCTGCAACAGATTATTCATCACTAGGTTTTGTCAGTGGTCGTGTTAATGCATTGTAAATCTTTTATTTCACTTTGTTGACCTCCTTTTTCCCTTTTCTCTATTGCTCTCTCTTCCAGCTTACTCGCCAGAGGACGAGTTTAAGGCAGGAGCAGTCGACGAGGAACACCTGCAGGATGACGGGCTGTCACTGAACGGGGAGGACACTGCGTACCTTTGCAACGAGGGAGAGGATGGAGGCCAGCCGCCCAGCTACCGGGCCTCTCCACTCAGCAACGGCACCAACCCAGACGCTGGTTACGGCTCCCCGCTCAGCGATGCCAGCGACCGGCTCACTGACTTCAAGAGCACCTCCTCCAGGGATGGCCATGACAGGGAGGAAGCCCCCCTCCCCTCTGGACTGAACAATGGCCTCTCCCTGAGGGACAGCCTGGCTCAGATGAAAGCTGTCTATGCAAACCTGATCTCAGATGCTTCCTGGTCCAGCATTGCCATGGACATCATGAAAGCCACACCGGCTACTGCTGGCGCCATCCCCATCCCCACCGCCACCAGCCCCACCGCTACCACCACACACAACAACAACCACAGTGAGAACAGCAATGCTAGCAGCCACCACCACAATGGGAGAAGAAGTACCGCCACTGCCTACCACCACAGAAGCAGTGGCAGCTCTAACGGCACCGCGGCTAACTCCATCAGTAGCAACAGTGGCACCAGCAGTGGCGGTGGCGGTGCTAGTAACGGTGGGGCTGTGGCCTATGACTGGCACCAGGCAGCCTTGGCTAAGACCCTCCAGCATACCCCTTACCAACTGCTGCCTGAGCCCAGCCTGTTCAGCACGGTGCAGCTCTACCGCCAGAACAACAAGCTCTACGGCTCAGTCTTCACCGGCGCCAGCAAGTTCCGCTGCAAAGACTGCAGCGGCGCCTACGACACGTTGGTGGGGCTCACGGTCCACATGAACGAGTCGGGCCACTACCGTGACGACAACAAGGACAAGGAGGAAGAGCGGGGCAAGCGCTGGTCCAAGCCCCGCAAGCGCTCCCTGATGGAGATGGAGGGCAAAGAGGACGCTCAGAAGGTGCTCAAGTGCATGTACTGCGGCCACTCCTTCGAGTCTCTGCAGGACCTGAGCGTTCACATGATCAAGACCAAGCATTATCAGAAAGTGCCTCTCAAAGAACCGGTGCCAGCCCTGGCCACTAAACTGATGCCCTCTGCCAAAAAAAGAGCCCTCCAGGACGCCCTGGTATCCCCATGCTCCCCAGACTCTGTACATGGTAGCGGTGGCCACATGCCCCAAGGGGACATTGGGAAAGACCCCAAGTCCACGACAAACCCCTATGTCACACCCAACAACCGCTACGGCTATCAGAACGGTGCCAGCTACACTTGGCAGTTCGAGGCTCGCAAGGCACAGATCCTGAAGTGCATGGAGTGCGGGAGCTCCCACGATACACTGCAGCAGCTGACTGCCCACATGATGGTCACGGGTCACTTCCTCAAGGTCACCAACTCTGCCTCAAAAAAGGGCAAGCAGCTAGTGTTTGACCCAGTGGTGGAGGAGAAGATCCAATCCATCCCTCTGCCACCCACCACCAACAGGCTTCCAGTCCCCAGTGTCAAATCTCAGCCTGTCTCCCCTGCACTCTCCTGCGGCTCTGACGAAAAAAGAGAACCGGAAGACGAGAGGATGGAGGCGAGCGAACCAGGGGAGAAAAAGATCAAAGAGGAGATGGAAGAGCCAGGTGAGAAGATTGAGGTGAACGCTGGGTCGTATAAGTATCTGACAGAGGAGGACCTGGAGGAGGCTCCTAAAGGAGGTTTGGACATCCTCAAATCCCTGGAGAACACTGTGTCCAGTGCCATCAGCAAGGCCCAGACGGGCACGCCTCAGTGGGGTGGTGGCTACCCCAGCATCCACGCTGCTTACCAGCTCCAGGGCCACATGAAGCATGCAGCACTGCACTCCTCAGTCCAGAGTGTGCAGATCCAGCCGGTGTTCAACAGCGGGCTCCGCGGGCTGGTGACCCAGGACTCCAGCTCAGTGATCCACTCCCCCAGGAGCCCTGCATCTCCGCCCTCTCGCAGGAGCAATGTTACTGCCATGGAAGAGCTGGTGGAGAAGGTCACAAGGAAAGCTGTTGCTGCTGCTGTGAAGAAAGAGGAGAAGTTGGTCAGCTTGGACCGCCACAGCCATCCATCCTCCCTCAAGTCGCCGTCTCCTGTACTGAAAGAGCAGAGGGACCACCACTCAGCACCCAATGACTTCACCGTCGGGAAGCCCCTCGTGAGGAACAGCAGCCCTGGAAATGTAGAGTCAGAGCTGCTCTGCAAAAAGGAGCCCAAAGAGAGCCTGGTAGACAACCACCACAGCCATTCAAACAACGGCCCAGAGACTCGCCAGTCACCCATCACCAACGGCACCAACAGCTTGGGCATCATCACCGATCACTCACCAGAGAGGCCTTTCATCAACCCCCTCAGCGCACTTCAGTCAATCATGAACAACCACCTGGGCAAGGCCTCCAAGCCCGTCAGCCCCGCGGGCGACCCGCTAGCCATGCTCTACAAGATCAGCAACAGCGTGATGGAGAAACCGGCCTTTAACCAGACTCAAGCCAAGCAACCCGAGCCCATCAACTGCTACTATCAATACGAGAGCAACGACCAGCCTATGGACCTGAGGAAGTCCAAAAACAGCAACAACAACAACAACAGCAACAGCAACAGCAGCATAAATGGTAACAAACCCATAATGTCAAGCCTGTCTCTGTCTGACATTTCTTCTCCTCTGAGAGAGAATGCTTTGATGGACATCTCAGACATGGTGAAGAACCTTACAGGCAGGCTGACACCCAAGTCCTCCGCCCCGTCATCCATCTCCGAGAAGTCGGACGCAGACGGCAGTGCGTTCGAGGATGCTCTGGATGACCTCTCCCCGGTCCAGAAGAGGAAAGGGCGGCAGTCCAACTGGAACCCCCAGCACCTCCTCATCCTCCAGGCTCAGTTCTGCTCTAGCCTGCGGGAGACCCCGGAGGGCCGCTATGCCATGACGGACCTCGGCCCCCAAGAGCGGGTTCACATCTGTAAGTTCACAGGCCTCTCCATGACCACCATCTCTCACTGGCTGGCCAACGTCAAGTACCAGCTCCGGCGGACTGGCGGGACCAAGTTCCTGAAGAACATGGACTCCTGCCAGCCTGTGTTCCTCTGCGGTGACTGTGCCTCGCAGTTCAGGACTGCGTCCGCCTACATCGGCCACCTGGAGTCTCACCTGGGCTTCAGCTTGAAGGACCTGTCCAAGCTGTCCAATGAGCACCTACGGGAGCAGCAGGCTGCCTCCAAAGTGATCACAGACAAAATGACTTTTGGCAGCACCCTGGCATCCCTGACCTCACCAGACGACGACACTGGCTCAGTTTACCAGTGCAGGCTTTGCAATCGGACATTCGTCAGCAAGCACGCGGTCAAACTGCACCTCAGCAAGACCCATGGCAAGTCACCAGAAGATCACCTGGTGTTCGTCACTGCTCTTGAGAAACTGGAGAAGTAGTAGAGGGGTCTGGTGCTGAGGGAAGAGACAGATAAACAGACAGAAAGACGGCTGTGTAACTGACCAGAATTTCATTGCACTAAGATAACATTGTTCACAGTTACTGCACTGGGCCAAACTGAGCTGCCAGAATCAGTCTTATTTTTTTGTTGTGATACTGCCTGACTGGACCATGTCTTATTAGATTTTTTTTGCCAAGCTTTTTTAACACTTATTTTGTAATGTATTTATATGCTATTTGTCTGATCTGTGCATGTATTTTAGTGAACCAAGGTTAAACACACGTTTTTTTGTATCTTTTCATGACAAAAAAAACGACTACTGTTTCAATGGTGACTAAAGTGGTGAAAACGAATTAAGGGGAAAAGAAAACTGTACAATACTTGATATGAAGAAGGTGAAAAATCATTGTACACACCAAAAGAATGGAAGAACCCCTTCAAAGGCTGAAGTAGCACCTTATAGACATTTAAGATTTTATTTGTAAAGAGAACATGTTTTAAGATATTCTGCATTTGTCAAAATATGTTTTAATTTGAAAGATAAATTATTTTCTTCTCTCGGTTCTTGTCACTCTGCAACATCTTTGATAATGAATGGCCTGCTCAGAAATCTGTCAGTGTATGACAGAACTAAACAGATAATGTAAACATTCAGAGTAATTGAAATGCTGCTTTCGGTTACATATCAGTCAGTGAAAATGAATAGCCGTACAGTATGCAAGTTTGCTAAAAAAAAAAAAAAACTTTTATGTGAAGTATCACTTACAGTAATTTTCCAATTGTATGGTTTGTTACCAACTCCTCTTTTTAAAATTTTGCTGCTTTGAATTCAACCATAAAAAGAGCAGTCCTTTACATGTAAATGACTCGCAGTGAAATGTCATACTCCATAAGACATATCTTGCCATTTGCAATAGCTCAACATTCTTTGTTCTTAAAGGTGTGTGCATTCTTTAACTTTTATATCATCATTTTATATAATAAAAAAAGAATAAAAAATGTTTAAAAAAAATTGTGTATATAGATATATACTGTAGATCCACAAAAATGTCATTTTTTAAGAAATAAGAATTTAGCTTCTTTGGCTTGGTTTACAGAAATGATTTGAATTATACTTGCATCCAGTTTGATGCATGATATGGTGTGAAAAAGAATTAAGCGATGCACAATGACTATACATTTCAATGTTTTATCAATGATATTGTAAAAAAAAATATTTCTAGCACCGATTAGTTTGTTTCATTTTTGTTTTTTCTCAATTGTAAAATAAATCTCAAAGCAGTTCTTGTTAACAGTCATGCATTTGTGATTGTGTGTTAATTTTGCATGGAAGTACATACAGTTGAAGTCGGAAGTTTTACGTACCCTTAGGTTGGCGTCATTAAAACTTGTTTTTCAAACACTCCACAAATGTCTTGTTAACAAACTATAGTTTTGGCAAGTCGGTTAGGACATCTACTTTGTGCATGACACAAGTCATTTTTCCAACAATTGTTTACAGACAGATTATTTCACTTATAATTCACTGTATCACAATTCCAGTGGGTCAGAAGTTTACATACACTAAGTTGACTGTGCCTTTAAACAGCTTGGAAAATTCCAGAAAATGTTGTCATGGCTTTAGAAGCTTCTGATAGGCTAACTGACATCTTTTGAGTCAATTGGAGGTGTACCTGTGGATGTATTTCAAGGCCTACCTTCGAACTCACTGCCTCTTTGCTTGACATCATGGGAAAATAAAAAATAAATCAGCCAAGACCTCAGAAAACAAATTGTAGACTTCCACAAGTCTGGTTAATCCTTGCGGACAATTTCCAAACGCATGAAGGTACCACATTCATCTGTACAAACAATAGTATGAAAGTATAAATACCATGGGACCACACAGCCGTCCTACCGCCCAGGAAGGAGACGCGTTCTGTCTCCTAGAGATTAATGTACTTTGGTGCGAAAAGTGCAAATCAATCCCAGAACAACAGCAAAGGACCTTGTGAAGACGCTGGAGGAACCAGGTACAAAAGTATCTATATCCACAGTAAAACGAGTCCTATATCAACATAACTGAAAGGCCGCTCAGCAAGGAAGAAGCCACTGCTTCAAAACCGCTATAAAAAGCCAGACTACGGTTTGCAACTGCACATGGGGACAAAGATCGTACTTTTTGAAGACATGTCCTCTGGTCTGATGAAACAAAAATAGAACTGTTTGGCCATAATGACCATTGTTATGTTTGGAGGAAAAAGGGGGAGGCTTGCAAGCCGAAGAACACCATCCCAACTGTGAAGCACGGGGGTGGCAGCATCATGTTGTGGGGGTGCTTTGCTGCAGGAGGGACTGGTGCACTTCACAAAATAGATGGCATCATGAGGATGGAAAATTATGTGGATATATTGAAGCAACATCTCAAGACATCAGTCAGGAAGTTAAAGCTTGGTCGTAAATGGGTCTTCCAAATGGACAATGACCTCAAGCATACAGTGGGGAGAACGAGTATTTGATAACCTGCAAAATCGGCAGTGTTTCCTACTTACAAAGCATGTAGAGGTCTAATTTTTTTAATCATATGTACACTTCAACTGTGAGAGATGGAATCTAAAACAAAAATCCTGAAAATCACATTGTATGATTTTTAAGTAATTAATTAGCATTTTATTGTATGACATAAGTATTTGATCACCTACCAACCAGTAAAAATTCCGGCTCTCACAGACCTGTTAGTTTTTCTTTAAGAAGCCCCCCTGTTCTCCACTCATTACCTGTATTAACTGCACCTGTTTGAACTCGTTACCTGAATAAAAGACACCTGTCCACACACTCAATCAAACAGACTCCAACCTCTCCACAATGGCCAAGACCAGAGAGCTGTGTAAGGACATCAGGGATAAAATTGTAGACCTGCACAAGGCTAGGATGGGCTACAGGACAATAGGCAAGCAGCTTGGTGAGAAGGCAACAACTGTTGGCGCAATTATTAGAAAATGGAAGAAGTTCAAGATGATGGTCAATCACCCTCGGTCTGGGGCGCCATGCAAGATCTCACCTCGTGGGGCATCAATGATCATGAGGAAGGTGAGGGATCAGCCCAGAACTACACGGCAGGACCTGGTCAATGACCTGAAGAGAGCTGGGACCACAGTCTCAAAGAAAACCATTAGTAACACACTACGCCGTCATGGATTAAAATCCTGCAGCGCACGCAAGGTCCCCCTGCTCAAGTCAGCGCATGTCCAGGCCCGTCTGAAGTTTGCCAATGACCATCTGGATGATCCAGAGGAGGAATGGGAGAAGGTCATGTGGTCTGATGAGACAAAAATAGAGCTTTTTAGTCTAAACTCCACTTGCCGTGTTTGGAGGAAGAAGAAGGATGAGTACAACCCCAAATCAAAATCAAATTTATTTGTCACATACACATGGTTAGCAGATGTTAATGCGAGTGTAGCGAAATGCTTGTGCTTCTAGTTCCGACAATGCAGTGATAACCAACAAGTAATCTAACAATTCCAAAACTACTGTCTTATAAACAGTGTAAGGGGATAAGGAATATGTACATAAGGATATATGAATGAGTGATGGTACAGAGCAGCATACAGTAGATGGTATCGAGTACAGTATATACATATGAGATGAGTATGTAGACAAAGTAAACAAAGTGGCATAGTTAAAGTGGCTAGTGACATAAGAATGCAGTCGATGATCTAGAGTACAGTATATACATATGCATATGAGATGAATAATGTAGGGTAAGTAACATTATATAAGGTAGCATTGTTTAAAGTGGCTAGTGATATATTTACATCATTTCCCATCAATTCCCATTATTAAAGTGGCTGGAGTTGGGTCAGTGTCAATGACAGTGTGTTGGCAGCAGCCACTCAATGTTAGTGGTGGCTGTTTAACAGTCTGATGGCCTTGAGATAGAAGCTGTTTTTCAGTCTCTCGGTCCCAGCTTTGATGCACCTGTACTGACCTCGCCTTCTGGATGATAGCGGGGTGAACAGGCAGTGGTTCGGGTGGTTGATGTCCTTGATGATCTTTATGGCCTTCCTGTAACATCGGGTGGTGTAGGTGTCCTAGATGGCAGGTAGTTTGCCCCCGGTGATGCGTTGTGCAGACCTCACTACCCTCTGGAGAGCCTTACGGTTGAGGGCGGAGCAGTTGCCGTACCAGGCGGTGATACAGCCCGCCAGGATGCTCTCGATTGTGCATCTGTAGAAGTTTGTGAGTGCTTTTGGTGACAAGCCGAATTTCTTCAGCCTCCTGAGGTTGAAGAGGCGCTGCTGCGCCTTCTTCACGACGCTGTCAGTGTGAGTGGACCAATTCAGTTTGTCTGTGATGTGTATGCCGAGGAACTTAAAACTTGCTCCCCTCTCCACTACTGTTCCATCGATGTGGATAGGGGGGTGTTCCCTCTGCTGTTTCCTGAAGTCCACAATCATCTCCTTAGTTTTGTTGACGTTGAGTGTGAGGTTATTTTCCTGACACCACACTCCGAGGGCCCTCACCTCCTCCCTGTAGGCCGTCTCGTCGTTGTTGGTAATCAAGCCTACCACTGTTGTGTCGTCCGCAAACTTGATGATTGAGTCGGAGGTGTGCGTGGCCACGCAGTCGTGGGTGAACAGGGAGTACAGGAGAGGGCTCAGAACGCACCCTTGTGGGGCCCCCGTGTTGAGGATCAGCGGGGAGGAGATGTTGTTGCCTACCCTCACCACCTGGGGCGGCCCGTCAGGAAGTCCAGTACCCAGTTGCACAGGGCGGGGTCGAGACCCAGGGTCTCGAGCTTGATGACGAGCTTGGAGGGTACTATGGTGTTGAATGCCGAGCTGTAGTCGATGAACAGCATTCTCACATAGGTATTCCTCTTGTCCAGGTGGGTTAGGGCAGTGTGCAGTGTGGTTGAGATTGCATCGTCTGTGGACCTATTTGGGCGGTAAGCAAATTGGAGTGGGTCTAGGGTGTCAGGTAGGGTGGAGGTGATATGGTCCTTGACTAGTCTCTCAAAGCACTTCATGATGACGGAAGTGAGTGCTACGGGGCGGTAGTCGTTTAGCTCAGTTACCTTAGCTTTCTTGGGAACAGGAACAATGGTGGCCCTCTTGAAGCATGTGGGAACAGCAGACTGGTATAGGGATTGATTGAATATGTCCGTAAACACACCGGCCAGCTGGTCTGCGCATGCTCTGAGGGCGCGGCTGGGGATGCCGTCTGGGCCTGCAGCCTTGCGAGGGTTAACACGTTTAAATGTCTTACTCACCTCGGCTGCAGTGAAGGAGAGACCGCATGTTTTCGTTGCAGGCCGTGTCAGTGGCACTGTATTGTCCTCAAAGCGGGCAAAAAAGTTATTTAGTCTGCCTGGGAGCAAGACATCCTGGTCCGTGACTGGGCTGGGTTTCTTCTTGTAGTCCGTGATTGACTGTAGACCCTGCCACATGCCTCTTGTGTCTGAGCCATTGAATTGAGATTCCACTTTGTCTCTGTACTGACGCTTAGCTTGTTTAATAGCCTTGCGGAGGGAATAGCTGCATTGTTTATGTTCGGACATATTACCAGACACCTTGCCCTGATTAAAAGCAGTCCCAACCATGAAGCATGGAGGTGGAAACATCATTCATTGGGGATGCTTTTCTGAAAAGGGGACAGGACGACTGCACCGTATTGAGGGGAGGATGGATGGGGCCATGTATCCCGAGATCTTGGCCAACAACCTCCTTCCCTCAGTAAGAGCATTGAAGATGGGTTGTGGCTGGGTCTTCCAGCATGACAACGACCCAAAACACACAGCCAGGGAAATTAAGGAGTGGCTCCGTAAGAAGCATCTCAAGGTCCTGGAGTGGCCTAGCCAGTCTCCAGACCTGAACCCAATAGAAAATCTTTGGAGGGAGCTGAAAGTCTGTATTGCCCCTAGCGACAGCCCCAAAACCTGAAGGATCTGGAGAAGGTCTGTATGGAGGAGTGGGCCAAAATCCCTGCTGCAATGTGTGCAAACCTGGTCAAGAATTACAGGAAACGTATGATCTCAGTAATTGAAAACAAAGGTTTCTGTACCAAATGTTAAATTCTGCTTTTCTGATGTATCAAACACTTACAGTGGGGCAAAAAAGTATTTAGTCAGCCACCAATTGTGCAAGTTCTCCCACTTAAAAATATGAGAGGCCTGTAATTTTCATCATAGATACACTTCAACTATGATAACAAGTGGCTGACTAAATACTTTTTTGCCCCACTGTATGTCATGCAATAAAATGCTAATTAATTACTTAAAAATCATATAATGTGATTTTCTGGATTTTTGTTTTAGATTCCGTCTCTCACAGTTGAAGTGTACCTATGATAAGAATTACAGACCTCTACATGCTTTGTAAGTAGGAAAACCTGCAAAATCGGCAGGGTATCAAATACTTGTTCTCCCCACTGTACTTCCAAAGTTGTGGCAAAATGGCTTGAGGACAACAAAGTCAAGGTATTGGAGTGGCCATCACAAAGCCCTGACCTCAATCCCATTGAAAATTGGTTGGCAAAACTGAAAAAGTGTGTGCGAGCAAGGAGGCCTACAAACTTGACTCAGTTACACCAGCTCTCAGGAGGAATGGGCCAAAATTCACCCAACTTATTGTGGGAAGCTTGTGGAAGGCTACCTGAAACGTTTGACCCAAGTTAAACAATTTAAAGGCAATGCTACCAAATACTAATTGAATGTATGTAAACTTCTCACCCACTGGGAATGTGATGAAAGAAATAAAAGCTTAAATAAATTATTCTCTCTACTATTATTCTTACATTTCACATTCTTCAAATAAATTGGTGATCATAATTGACCTAAAACAGTAACTTTTTTTGCAAGGATTAAATGTCAGGAATTGTGAAACTGAGTTTAAATGTATTTTCCTAAGGTGTATGTAAACTTCCGACTTCAACTGTAGACACAGTGAAAAGACTGGGGCTAACTTCGATAATTCCCTGGTTACTATTTTATGGTTAAGAAAATAAATAACACTCGTATAGTTGCTCAGATGAAATACTGTAATGAAATACTCACCTTGCACAACATTCTGTGTTTACAAGGTTATGTAAGGTGCAACATTATATTTGAACAAATGACATAAAATGATATATTACGTGTAGGGCACACACAAAATAACATTAGCTTTCCTTCATCATTGATTAAAAAAAAGAACGTCTATGAAAAAACCTAGTGTCATACGGCAGACTAATGACTGCGAATCATCATATAATGATGATGATGAGGGTGACGATAAGCTGTAAGGGGGTTTATTGTGCTGTGAGCCCCATGCTAGGCTTGTGACTGGCCTTTGGAGTTTTCTGCGCTGAAAGAATCAGTGTTGTCTTCATGATGGGAATGAATGTGCTTGTGCCTGTCTTCCTGGAAACGAGTCCGATGGGTGTCTGTTCCATTTGACACAGACTGCTGACTGTCAACACTGAGCAACTCAATAAATAACACAATTAAGATGAGTATTTTGGCCTGAGACAATACTATAATATGAGTTTTTCTTAATAATGTCACACAGCCAACTCTTACAAGAGTTAATGCATTAGATCAGGGACAGAAAGATTAATCCTAGTATTAACCCACCGGGCACACACTGGTTGAATCAACATGGTTTCCATGTAATTTCAATGAAATGTGCCCAGTGGGAAGTGAGCTTTGTTTGACCTTTGCTGTAGTTTAACAGTCTCACATAAGATCCGTTCCTCGAGCAGCTGTAGAGAAATGGCACCATCCAGAATTTGATCGCTCATCTCTCCCCCAGGTCTCAGATTTCAGACTGGGTACTAACTAGACTTTGTGTCAGCAAAGGAGCACAACAGTGTAATGACTTGCAGTCCTCATTCTCAAAACGTGTTGTATTGGCAGAGTGCGCTGTGCCTATCACTGTCACACACACACACACACACACACACATTAGTAAGTAGAGTCTTTGTGGGAAAAAATGACAGACCTTTTTTGATCCAGCTGCACCTTAGCATGTGCTACATGGATTCGGTGACAAAGGAAACACAGAGAGTGAAGATTAACCTGGAATGAGGAGGCAGTTTTCCTGGAAGGGTGTTAGGGAGTTGGGTTAAAAAAACAAACAGAGGAGATAAACAAGGAACACTTTGAGGAGATACTGCACACAATACATTAAAAAAAGGAAAAAACCTTGTAGATTTGTCGGTTTAATACCCTATGGTTAAACCTGTAATTTTGCTCTGCTGTCAGATCGCTGTCTTTTGAGCAGATAGAGACTCTCTCCCTGCTTTGTTAGAGATCAGCACACTGTTTCCTGTGCGTATTCCTGTGCGTATTCTATGTAAATTACATGCGATAATCGCAACGCAGGACACAATGGTGGTTCCCGTGGTGCAAACGGAAACCGAGGGTAGATAAACACAGTCTGGGCAGATTTGCATAGCTTTTGTGTTTTGGGCACGCAGAAACGTGCGCATTGAGGATTCGTGGGGATTTCCTCGAGGTTTTGTATTAGTAAATGCCGACTTCCTCCCAGGGATCGGACCATTATGTACAGGAGCAGCAGACAGAGGTGGGTGTCGAGAAGGGCCACAGAAAGAATAACTAAATATTACCTGGGCTTGTAACAGTATGTGGAGGTGAACATATCAACTTCTCTGCCGCTCTTACTGTAACAAAATATGAAAGAAGAACAATCACTACAAATAATAGAGAAATGTCCCCTAAATGGAAAGGTGTATGTAACATTAGCCACTCCTAAACTCGATCAGATCTCAATCGTTCAAATGCTCGAGGAAGTGGGTGTGTTGCCATGTTTTCATTTCCTGTATGACTTTGCATCTGATCCCTCACAGGAGCATTAAATCCCCTTCAAGGTGTATTATAAAACTAAGCTCTGCCTCTGGGTTTGTATTCTGTACATTACGTACACACACACACCTCAAGTACCTTTTAGGTCCATGTGTCTGGACTGTTTTACCTGTGAATATGTCGTGGTTACCGGCAGGCAGATAGATCAGAGTTACTCCCGCTTAGACAAAGACAAGCGGCAGCAGAGGATACCACCACCGGGAGCTTAAAGCCTTGAACTCTGTGCGCGCCAACGTAAGCTTTAATACCCCCTCAAAATACCACACGCTCCCAGCAAAACAATGCCTGACAGTATCAGCACAACAAAACCAACGCAGACAAAGGGCAACTTTGTACCATAACTGAAACGAACACAGTGAGAATCTGTTTGTCTCCTGATATGAGTAGCTATTGTCAACGTTGGAGGTTATCGACGTGTGTTTGTGTTACGTGAAAGGTGGCTAAACAACGCTGTTTCCTTTTCTCATTCCATTGTCAAATTTCATGTTGACCTGATATTTGCTTCAGTTAGAATACAGCGCTCCACAGAAATAGTTTGCTCGAGATTAGGATATGAAATGTCACTCTCTAGTTAAGTTTCCAGGTTTTCTATGCTGCTGATCAGTCCGCTGTATCATTGATTCACCCTGAACACTCTCCCTGGTGTTTCATGGTGTTGTAACTCAATGGAGTCCATCATGTTGCAGTCACACTGCTTCCTTCAGCTGGATGTAATTGATATCTGCTGGTTGCCACTGAGGCGCCCTTGTAAAATGCCATATTAGTGTCAGAAATAGTGCAGTTGTTTTAGATGGCCGGCCAGGGGCCCTTTTTATCAAAGCAAGGTTATGTTGGCGTAGGAGGGAGATGTGACAAAGTTGTCTTGGCAGAATGATGGTGGCTGACACATGCGGCTATAACGGATGTTGTAGATAATCTTTGTCTGCCACGTCTTTAGTTATGATCTCTTAGGCTGCCTGGATGAGGACTGCAGGTGTATACCGCCAAGCCCCTTCATCCATCACATGCCCAGACAAAATGCTGAAGATGAAATGCTTCTCCATCTTCGGGATGAGGGATGTGGTTTTATTGAACACCCTCCCCTCTAAAATCTCTCCATACTGCCTGACTGCAGGTTACTTTCTCCAAAGAAGGGAGGTTGTTGTGTTGTTTTTTTTGTCAATCGAGGAAAAGCACAAAAAAATCATGTTGAAACGTACAGTGTATCTGTAGCAGAACAGTAAATGATCAAATGCTCAAATACATCTGATCTATTTTCTTGCCTTAAACCACCTTTTGCAACCCTTTGAACACACATGTCGTCAGCGAATACAAAATTCACTGTTACGTGTTTGTTTCACAAAATATTTGCAAAATATATGCTGAGCACTTGTTGCCTGCTTTTCCTTCACTCTGGGGTCCAACTTATCCCAAACCATCTCAATTTGGTTGAGGTCGGGTGATTGTGGAGGCCAGGTCATCTGATGCAGCACTCCATCACTCTTATTCTTGGTCAAATAGCCCTTACACAGCCTGGAGGTGTGTTGGGTCATTCTGTAGAAGAACAGATAGGCCCACTAAGCGTAAACCAGATGGGATGGCGTATTTCCACAGAATGCTGTGGTAGCCATGCTGGTTAACTGTGCCTTGAATTCTAAATAAATCACAGACAGTGTCACTAGCAAAGCACCATCACACCTCCTCCTCCATGCTTCACGGTGGGAACCACAAATGCGGAGATCATCCGTTCATCTAATCTGTGTCTCACAAAGACATGGCAGTTGGAACCAAAAATCTAAAATTTGGACTCATCAGACCAAAGGACAGATTTCCACCAGTCTAATGTCCATTGCTCATGTTTCTTGGCCCAAGCAAGTCTCTTCTTCTTATTGGTATCCTTTACTAGTGGTTTCTTTGCAGCAATTTGACCACGAAAGTCTGATTCACGCTGTCTCATCTGAACAGTTGATGTTGAGATGTGTCTGTTACTTGAACTCTGTGAAGCATTTATTAGGGCTGCAATTTCTGAGTCTGGTAACTCTGATGAACTTATGCTCCTCAGCAGAGGGAACGCTGGATTTTCCTTTCCTGTGGGGGTCCTCGTAAGAGACAATTTCATCATAGCGCTATATAGTTTTTCTGACTGCACTTGAAGAAACTTTCAAAGTTATGAAAATCTTCCGAATTGGCGGACCTTCATGTCTTAAAGTAAAAAAGGACTGTGGTTTCTCTTTCCTTATTTGAGCTGTTTTTGCCATAATATGGACTTAGTCTTTTACCAAATAGGGCTATCTTCTGTATACCACCCATACCTTGTCACAACACAACTGATTGGCTCAAATTGTAATGATGTATGCTGAGAGTCAGAAAGCTAGTTCAGGGAGTGAATACATTTAATAAATGAACAAAACAAGAAACACAAACAGCACACCGACATGAAACAGAAACAATGACGACTGGGGAAGAAACCAAAGGGAGTGACATATAAAGGGCAGGTAATCAAGGAGGTGATGGAGTCCAGGTGAGTGGCATTATGTGCAAATGCGTGTAATGCTGGCGTCAGGTGTGTGCCATAAACAACCAGCCTGGTGACCTAGAGGCCGGAGAGAGCACACATGACACAAATGCATTAAGGAGGAAAGAAATTAGACAAATACATTTTTAACAAGGCACACCTGTTAATTGAAATGCATTCCAGGTGGCTACCTCATAAAGCTAGTTGAGAGAATGCCAAGAGTGTGCAAAGCTGTCATCAAGGCAAAGGGTGGCTACTTTGAAGAATCGCAAATATAAAATATATTTAGATTTGTACAACACTTTTTTGGTTACTACAGGATTCCATATGTGTTATTTCATAGTTTTGACGTTTTCACTATTATTCTACGATGTAGAAATAGTCAAAATAAAGGAAAACCCTTGAATGAGAAGGTGTGTCCAAACCTTTGACTGGTACAAAAGTATGTGTACACCCCTTAACATTAGTGGATTCAGCTATTTCACCACACCCGTTGCTGACAGGTTTTGAAAATTGAGCACACAGCCAGGCAATCTCCATAGACAAACATTGAACGTAGAATGGCCTTACTGAAGAGCTCAGGCACTGTCATAGGATGCCACCTTTTCAACAAGTAATTTGGTTACATTTCTGCCCTGCTAGAGCTTCCCCGGTCAACTGTAAGTGCTGTTGAAGTAGAAAATCTCTGTTGAAGTAGAAAATCGTTGCTCCGCCGCGAAGTGGTAGACCACAGAAGCTCACAGAATAAGACCGGTAAGTGCTGAAGAGTGTAGCACGTAAAAAAACGTCTGTTATCTGTTGCAACACTCACTACGGAGTTCCTAACTGCCTCTGGAAGCAACATCAGCACAAGAACTGTTCGTCGGGAGCTTCATGAAATGGGTTGCCATGGCCGAGCAGCCACACACAAGCCTAAGATCACCATGCGCAATGCCAAGTGTCGGCTGGAGGGGTGTAAAGCTCGCTGCCATTGGACTCTGGAGTAGTGGAAACACGTTCTCTAGAGTGATGAATCATGCTTCACCATCTGGCAGTCCAACGGACGATTCTGGGTTTGACGGATGCCAGGGAAATGCTTTCTTGCCCTAATAAATAGTGCCAACTGTAAAGTTTGGTGGATGAGGAATAATGGTCTGGGGCTGTTTTTCAGGGTTCGATCTAGGCCCCTTAGTTCCAGTGAATAGAAATATTAACGCTACAGCATACAATGACTTTCTAGACGATTATGTGCTTCCAACTTTGTGGCAACAGTTTCTGGAAGGCCCTTTCCTGTTTCAGTATGACAATGCCCCCGTGCACAAAGTGAGGTCCATACAGAAATGGTTTGTCGAGATCGGGTTGGAAGAACTTGACTGGCCGTCACAGAGCACTGACCTCAACCCCGTCAAACAACTAATCGCCCAACATCAGTGCCAGACCTCATTAATGCTTTTGTGGCTGAATGGAAGCAAGTACCCGCAGCCATGTTCCAACATCTAGTGAAAAGCCTTCCCAGAAAAGTGGAGGCTGTTATAGCAGAAAACAGGGGACCAACTCCATATTAATGCCCACGATTTTGGAATGAGATGTTCGATGACTTTTGATCATGTATTGTATGTTTATCCCCGTTTCGTTCCGTTTGCTTCCGTTTTAAGAAATCTTTTTCAACAGAATCGGAGGAAGGAATACACCCCTGATATACACCCCACACGCAATACACCCCACACGCAAAAACAGTTCCCTTTCATAGCAACCACATACAAACAGCGTGATCCCTTTGACCATTGTATAATTAATTATTGCATCTTTGCACTCTCCTCCTCTCACCTTTTCCCTTCGCTTTTGGACTTCAGTGCACAGTGCATCAGCATTCTGTGACCAGGCAAAACAAACTTTCCAAGCCAAACCATATCATAACCGCTAACCGCTACACACAGCCTACATCGTTGTCACCATATTAGCTAGCATCTTAGTCAACATAGCTACTAGAACCAACGCATTAGTAAACCTGCTACAATCATGCACCACATCCAATAAGCAGTTTAGCCGTTACACTGGCGGGCCCTGGTGGCAATACATTAATAAAACCAAAAGCTTACCTTGACTTGGAAGAGTTCAAGTGTTGGATAGCCATAGCCAGCTAGCTAACATAGCATCCCTTTCTGTTTTACCCTGGTGTTTGAGTAGGCTAAACTAGCTAGCTGCATTCGCTAGCTAAGTAAGTGAAAGTGAAAGTGGAAATAAAAATACAACAAAATCTCTCTCTCTCTCTCACTTCTCCTTCCTTTTTAAATAAATGTTTGTTTTCAAAACTTTCTCTTTGAGTCAACTACTCATCACATGTTATGCACTGCTAGATAGCCTTATCTCAGGCTTTCAGTACTAGATTCATTCCCTAATCCTTTGATTAGGTGGGCAATATGTCAGTTCATGCTGCAAGAGCTCTGATAGCTTGGAGGACGTCCTCAGGAAGTTGTCATAATTACTGTGTAAGTCTGTGGAAGGGGGTGAGAACCACGAGCCTCCTAGGTTTTGTATTGAAGTCAATGTACCCATCCTCCGGCAACACCATGGTGCTACCCTACAGAGAGCTGTTGAGACTACTGTAGACCTTTGAAAAACAGTGTGTTTCAATCAATTATTTGATGACGTGAATACATTTAGTATAGTTTTATCTAAAAAGGATAACTTTTTCATGTTTAACTATTTTTATTTTTCAGAAATTCAATGAGCAGGATGGTCCTTTTCTGAGAAGCCTCCACTAGGGTCCTGCCATGTACAATATATGGAAATATCTAGGCAATTGGGACTGTCTAATTGTTAGACTTTTGCAGAAATGCAGAGATGCAGTGTTAATTTCATTAACAAAAATAGTGACTCAAATATTCAGCAAACAATTGAGGAGCCTTAACTGACTAAGTAATAGACCCCCCCAAAAAACCTATAAATTAACGAAAATGATTTTTTATTTCAGTTGACTAAAACGAGAAGAGACAAAATGATCTCACGAACCACGTTTCCATCCACACTCTTTATGAGAGAAGTCATACCCTATATACAAATATTCAATAATGACAGCTGTGATGGAAACAGGTAGCTTCGGTACAATTTTATAAATGCCGACAGATACTGTCATTTGTTCATTCAACATGGGGGGAACTTTTTCTGTGGGTAAAATGAATTGGTATGATATGGTGTGTGAAACCATGCAGTTTATTTGGCTATCGGTGGTTTGACTTCACAGGGTGGTTTAAGTGCATGGTGATATCGATGCTCCAATCCAATAAATATTGAGGGTCTTATTCTGGTGACATGATGATCATCGCTTGACTGCGGTTTAACAAATACAATAATTCTCAATTCTTATCCATAATAATCTCACCATGTAGACTAGACTACCCATCTGTACTGTATCTGCCAGGCTCTTGTCCATAATAATCTCACCATGTAGACTAGACTACCCATCTGTACTGTATCTGCCAGGCTCTTGTCCATAATAATCTCACCATGTAGACTAGACTACCCATCTGTACTGTATCTGCCAGGCTCTTGTCCATAATAGTCTCACCATGTAGACTACCCGTCTGTAATGTATCTGCCAGGCTCTTGTCCATAATAGTCTCACCATGTAGACTACCCGTCTGTACTGTATCTGCCAGGCTCTTGTCCATAATAGTCTCACCATGTAGACTAGACTACCCGTCTGTACTGTATCTGCCAGGCTCTTGTCCATAATAGTCTCACCATGTAGACTACCCGTCTGTACTGTATCTGCCAGGCTCTTGTCCATAATAGTCTCACCATGTAGACTAGACTACCCGTCTGTACTGTATCTGCCAGGCTCTTGTCCATAATAATCTCACCATGTAGACTAGACTACCCGTCTGTACTGTATCTGCCAGGCTCTTGTCCATAATAATCTCACCATGTAGACTAGACTACCCATCTGTACTGTATCTGCCAGGCTCTTGTCCATAATACTCCCATCATGTAGACTAGACTACCCGTCTGTACTGTATCTGCCAGGCTCTTGTCCATAATAATCTCACCATGTAGACTAGACTACCCATCTGTACTGTATCTGCCAGGCTCTTGTCCATAATAGTCTCACTGTTACGGATACAGTTATCCTGTGTGTGTGTGTATCCTGTGTGTGTGTTTCTTTTCTCTCCTTCTCCCCTCACAGGTGAAAATCATCACTCCCCAATCAGTCAACAATCAATCATCAATCAGAAGACACACCTCCTCCTATTTCCTACCCTATCACAGTTCCTTCCCATGGTTTAAAAACCCCATCATTTGTTTGTTCTAGAGCAATCTCTAGCTCAATCTCTAGCAATCTCTCTGTAAATGCCATGTCTGTAGGTCTCTGTGTTTCACTCTCGCTTTGTGTCTTAACCTCTCTTTTGTTTAAAGCACCTCCATAGCACTTTGTCATCACCTGTGAGTATTGTTTTGGTTATGGTGTTTTTGTTTGTTGCTGGTGGGAAAAGGGGGAAACCAAGACAAGTCGCCCATGGGCATACACTACCCGTAGGTGAACTTTGTTAAATACACTAGTTAGAACTGGGCGGACCACCCACTGTATTTTTGGTTAGTTAGTTAGCTGTTGTTAAAGTAGGCTAGTCTAGCTTAGGGGTGTTTTGGATGCTTATTGTTTCTTTCCTTGGGTCCAGCTCAGCCCCTTTTCCTGCTCCCCCCATTACCGTGTGTTTATAAATAAACCTAGAGTTTGACGGTAGATTTCTGTTGTCGTGGTTATTTCGTGCACACTTTTACTTTGTCACAATAATAATTTGCATGAGTTATGTTACGGGTCTCATTACCATCCCCCCTAGACTGTCGGGCCAAAAGGAATTCATAACACTCACCATGTAGACTACCCGTCTGTACTGTATCTGCCAGGCTCTTGTCCATAATAGTCTCACCATGTAGACTACCCGTCTGTACTGTATCTGCCAGGCTCTTGTCCATAATAGTCTCACCATGTAGACTAGACTACCCATCTGTACTGTATCTGCCAGGCTCTTGTCCATAATAATCTCACCATGTAGACTAGACTACCCATCTGTACTGTATCTGCCAGGCTCTTGTCCATAATAGTCTCACCATGTAGACTAGACTACCCGTCTGTACTGTATCTGCCAGGCTCTTGTCCATAATTATCTCACCATGTAGACTAGACTACCCGTCTGTACTGGGCTCACTCACAATTTAGCCTAAAAACATGAACAATGCCTTTTCCAGCATGATGGAGCACCTTGCCACAAGGCAAAAGTGATAACTAATTGGCACGGGGAACAAAGCATCGATATTTTGGGTCCATGTCCAGGAAACTCCCCAGACCTTAATCCCATTGAGAACTTCAATCCTCAAGAGGTGGGTGGACAAACAAAAACCCACAAATTCTGACAAACTCCAAGCATGGATTATGCAAGAGTGGCCCAGAAGTTAATTGACAGCATGCCAGGGCGGATTGCAGAGGTCTTGAAAAAGAAGGGTCAACACTGCAAATATTGACTCTCTGCATCAACTTCATGTAATTGTCAATAAAAGCCTTTGACACTTATGAAATGCTTGTAATTATACTTCAGTATTCCATAGTAACATCTGACAAAAATATCTAAAGACACTGAAGCAGCAAACTTTGTGGAAATTAATATTTGTGTCATTCTCAAAACTTTTGGCCACGACCATATATGCAAACACTTGGTGGCACAGAAAGAATGGAAAAGGGATAGTAAACAATTTATTGATTAAATTCCTCTTGCAACTACACTATATCTGACTGAGTGAATAACTTTATATTGAGTTAATGTGGACCGATTAACTCAGACTTCGGCACTTGGACCAGGACTTGAGCACTGGGACTCGTACTTCCGTCATAAGGACTCGTGACTTGACTCGGACTTGAGACTCGATTCGGACTGGAGGTTTAGTGACTCGACTGCAACACTGGGCGAAACAGTCATTAGCTCCCGCTCATAGTCATTAGCCCCTGTTTTACTTTTGCACATCAATGTGGTTGCGGTGTCTGTGGAACGTTGATAACGATGTCAATGACATGACCGAGTGATGGAGGTGCAACCCACACTACTTTTCCAACACTTTGTAGCACCATCTGGTGATTCTCTCTCCTCTCTCTCTCTCTCTCTCTCTCTCTCTCTCTCTCTGCTTGTGTGTGTCTTGTTTATTTTGCATTTAATTACCAATATCTATTTTCCTCAATTAGGAATTTAGTTTGCCAGATAATTATTATATATTCTTCTTATATGTTTGTCATATTTCTGCTGTTGGGAATAGAATATGTTGTTATGCAGAAAAAATGTGTTGGTAGGACAAAGCTATGTATGTTTGGAAGTCAGTGATTTATGTTTACTAAAGATTAATGAGGCAATACAAATGTGATGTGACAAAAATGTGACTAAAATGAAAGGGCATTTCGTTTACTAAAATAGTCCACTGTTTTCGTCATTTTGACAATTACTAAACTAAATCATTATTCAAATGACAAAAATGTTATTATGACCTAATTATATTTTAGTCAAAATCACTAAGACTAGACTAAATCTAAAAAGAGATGCAGTGAATAAAGTGAGGTTACTTCTAAGTAACCTTGGGTTAGTCCTACAGTAAATCATCTCTAACATTGTGACCTTTCATAATAGAGCCATGATCTACTGGGTCTAACTTTCTGTATTTTCTGCTTGGACTCAAGAGATGACTCTGGTTGCATTAATATTTTTGCAGGCAAGTCGTGTTCTTTTGATGACTGTATTTGACATTTTGACGGTATAATATAGTTTTGATTAATTAATTTATGTTTTGAGAAGGCACCTACATTTCGAAAATGCATTTACTGTTTTGTAAAAGGCCACAGAGTTTTGTGTCTTTTGGACTCTGAAAATCAAATCAAATCAAATTGTATTTGTCACATGCGCCGAATACAACAGGTGTAGACCTTACAGTGAAATGCTTACTTACAAGCCATTAACCAACAATGCAGTTTTAAGAAAATACCCCAAAAAGTCAGAAATAAAATAACCAAATAATTAAAGAGCAGCAGTAAAATAACAATATCGAGGCTATATACAGGGGGTACCGGTATAGAGTCAATGTGCGGGGGCACCGGTTAGTGGAGGTAATTGAGGTAATTTGTACATGTAGGGAAAGTTATTAAAGTGACTATGCATAGATAATAACAGAGAGTAGGAACAACGTATAAAGGGGAGGGGGGGGTGCAAATAGTCTGGGTATCCATTTGATTAGATGTTAAGGAGTCTTATGGATTGGGGGGTTAAAGCTGTTAAGAATCCTCTTGGACCTAGACTTGGCTCTCCGGTCAGGTCTCTGACCTCCTTCCTATAGGCTGTCTTGTCGTTGTCGGTGATCAGGCCTACCACTGTGTCATTGGCAAACTTAATGATGGTGTTGGAGTCGTGCCTGGCCGTGCAGTTATGGGTGAACAGGGTGTACAGGAGGGGACTGAGCATGCACCCCTCGGGCCCCCGTGTTGAGGATCAGCGTGGCGGACGTGTTGTTACCTTATCTTACCACCTGGGGGCGGCCCATCAGGAAGTCCAGGATCCAGTTGCAGAGGGAGGTGTTTAGTTCAAGGATCCTTAGCTTAGTGATGAGCTTTGAGGGCAATATGGTGTTAAACGCTGAGCTGTAGTCAATGAATAGCATTGTCACATAGGTGTTCCTTTTGTCCAGGTGTGAAAGGGCAGTGTGGAGTGCAATAGAGATTGCATCCTCTCTGGATCTGTTGGGGCGGTATTCAAATTGGAATGGGTCTAGGGTTTCTGGGATAATGGTGTTGATATGAGCCATGACCAGCCTTTCAAAGCACTTCATGACTACAGACGTGAGTGCTACGGGTCAGGGAGTCATTTAGGCAGGTAACCTTAGTGTTCTTGGGCACAGGGACAGTGGTGGTAGTCTGCTTGAAACATGTTGGTATTGCAGACTCAGACAGGGAGAGGTTGAAAATGTCAATGAAGACACTTGCCAGTTGGTCAGCGCATGCACGGAGTGCACGTCCTGGAAATCCATCTGTCCATGCGGCCTTGTGAATGTTGACTTGTTTAAAGGTCTTACTCACATCGGCTGCGGAGAGTGTGATCACAGTCATCCGGAACAGCTGATGCTCTCATGCATGTTTCAGTGTTACTTGCCTCGAAGCGAGCATAGAAGAAATTTAGCTCATCTGGTGGGCTTGTGTCGCTGGGCAGCTCTTGGCTGTGCTTCCATTTGCAGTCTGTAATAGTTTGCAAGCCCTGCCACATCCAATAAGCATCGGAACTGGTGTAGTCCTGTGTTGATGCTTTGCCTGTTTGATGGTTTGTCAGAGAGGGCATAGTGGGATTTCTTATAAGCTTCCAGGTTAGTCACACTCCTTGAAAGTGGCAGATTGACCTTTTAGCTCAGTGCGGATGTTGCCTGTAATCCATGGCTTCTGGATGGGGTATTACGTACAGTCACTGTGGGGTGAAGTCATCGATGCACTTATTGATGAAGCCAGTGACTGATGTGGTGTACTCCTCAATGCCATCGGAAGAATTCCGGAACATATTCCAGTCTGTGCTAGCAAAACAGTCCTGTAGTTTAGCATCTGCTTCATCTGACCACTTTTTTATTTACCGAGTCACTGATGCTTCCTGCTTTAATTATTGCTTGTAAGCAGGAATCAGGGTCAGATTTGCCAAATGGAGGGTGAGGGAGAGCTTTGTACGCGTCTCTGTGTGTAGAGTAATGATGGTCTAGAGTTTTTTATCTCTGGTTGCACATTTAACATGCTGATAGAAATGAGGTAAACACTGATTTAAGATTCCCTGCATTAAAGTCCCCGGCCAGGAGTGCCGCCTCTGGATGAGCATTTTCCTCTTTGCTTATGGAGGTATACAGCTCATTGAGTGCGGTCTTAGTGCCAGCATCGGTCTGCGGTAGATAGAGTGGTCTTCAGCTTATCATGAGATACTCTACCTCAGGCGAGCAAAACCTTGAGACTTCCTTAGATATCGTGCACCAGCTGTCGTTTACAAATATACATAGACCGCCACCCCTTGTCTTACCAGAGGCTGCTGTTCTATCCTGTTGATAGAGTGTATAACCCGCCAGCTGTATGTTATTAATGTCATCGTTCAGCCACGACTCGGTGAAACATAAGATATTACAGTTTTTAATGTCCCGTTGGTAGGATATGCGTGCTTTTAGTTCATCCCATTTATTTTCCAGTGATTGTACGTTGGCTAACAGTACGGATGGCAAAGGAAGATTAGCCACTCGTCGCCCGATCCTCACAAGGCACCCTGATATCCTTCTGCGAAATCGCAGTCTCTTTCTCCTGCGAATGATGGGGATGAGGGCCTGTTCGGGTGTCTAGAATAATTCTGACCGTTTGATTTAGTTAAATGTGACCGACCGCCGCAATTCGGTTTTATGTAGCAACATTTAAAATGTTTTTACATTGGATAAAAGTAATGGCATATCATACACTGCAGTTGATGAACAACGGGAAAGTAATTCTGCTTTGAAAGTTGATAAATGCGTAACCCCACTTTTGAGAAAATGGCCCTTGAATGTTTTGGTACACCTACTCGAGAGCTCTTCTTTGTTTACACCTGTTCCGCATCATTCACATCCTCTTAAGCCTTAGCCCCACCCATCTCTTTAAGGATTCACATGTAAGGCCATGTGTTAAACACAATAAGCAAGGTAGTGTAGTAAACAACCAAAGATTTCAAGACCAAAAGTGGTAAAAGTAGTAGCGTACAATAAGGAATAACTCTAGGTATAAATACACTTTATCTAGTCCTTGGCCTATATCTTAATCTGACTTTGAACGTGTGAAGATAAACATGTTGCATAAATATTTTACATTTAATAGATGATGCTTACCCAGACAATACTATAACAGCTCCCAGCCAAATCTAGCTACGTGGAGGGGTCACTATCGTCTAGACATGTACACATGTTCATGAAATACAATAGATGTCCGTAATCACCCCCGGACACACCTAGCTAACTTGATGGGTCATGTAATCATTCTCTTGCAAGTGGAGTCTTTTGTTTAAACATGTAGCTAGCTAGCAATGAACCATAATCCCAACCCATAGCTACAGTACAAACAGATTGTCATAGCTAGCCACCATGCAGGAAATGCTGGAGTATGAATCTGCAGGTAGCTAAAGCTAACCAACTAGGTTCAATGTTAGCTAGCTAGCTAACATTACGCTATAGCTAGCTAACATTACGCTATAGCTAGCAATGCAAATTGATTTTTTGAGATACAAATACTATTACTACACAGATCATACACGTAATGTTCACTAGAAATCCAGCAACATTAGCTAGCGAGCCAGCAAGCTAAAGTTCGCTAGATAGCGAACAGTATGCTTTAACTTGCAATGAAAATGACTTTCTGACTAAATGTATGATATCTCAAAATGTAGCTAAACTTATACATGGATGAACGCTTCACGGCAGCTTGTCTTTTCCGTTTGGTTTATAGCTAGCTACAGCTTGTTTGGCCCGTTGTTGTGTCAAGTCACTCCGGTTCACACTGACAGTGTGCAGAAAGTAGTCCATCACATCACTTTTTCCCACTGCAAATTCTGGCCAGCAATGTTGTTGAGAGCAGTAGCAGCATTTTTGCAGATCTCCACGGCTAATGGTATATCTTTCAAAAAAGCTGTGGTAGCAAGAATTATCTACACATACTGAGCAGCTCATGTTACAGACAGAAGCATGCTACATGGCAGACCAATCTGAACTCATCTCTCCTCATTTCCAACCCAGCCATTATCTCAGCCAATTAAGCACGTAATTTAGCAATTTTATTCAGATTTACAGATGGCATATATATTTGTTATTAAGTTCACGTTCCAGAAGGTATTTATGTCCCCCAAAAAACGCATTTTGATAAAAAAAACAGTGTTTTTATTTATTTTATTTATCCGTTATTTTACCAGGTAAGTTGACTGAGAACACATTCTTATTTGCATCAACGATCTGGGGAATAGTTACAGGGGAGAGGAGGGGGATGAATGAGCCAATTGTAAACTGGGGATTATTAGGTGACCGTGATGGTTTTGAGGGCCAGATTGGGAATTTGGCCAGGACACCGGGGTTAACACCCCTACTCTTACGATAAGTGCCATGGGATCTTTAATGACCTCAGAGAGTCAGGACACCCGTTTAACGTCCCATCCGAAAGACGGCACCCTACACAGGGCAGTGTCCCCAATCACTGCCCTGGGGCATTGGGATATTTTTTTAGACCAGAGGAAAGAGTGCCTCCTACTGGCCCTCCAACACCATTTCCAGCATTAAGTAGCGATGTTGGATATACACCTAGCTTCTTGAAATGGGTCACAAATATAGAATTAAATAATCAAATTATTTAGGATAAGAATCATAAAACACGGGACGAGATGTTAAAAACTGTCCATTGTGCCAATAGATGGAATGCACTCACATGAGATTTGCCGTGATGTTGACAGAGTGGCATGGGAGGTTTATTTCTTAGACTGGGGTAAGATGTCAATTTTGGGACACATCCTCAGTAGTGTGCCTTCGAATCAGTGGGTGTTTCGGCCTTTAATCACTAAACACCCTCATCAAAGGTGGCCAGCTAAAGGGTAATCAAGCCTTAGCTTGTGTCCCATGCCCAATTAAGATGTCCCACGGGACTATGCAAGGCAGGGGCGTCCTCTTCCCTGAGCCAGCCATACAGCTGACCGCATACCTCATATGCCCTCATCAAGTTGGAGGGATCTGAATTGGGTTCTCAGGTGGGGGTGGGGGTCATGAAGTTATAGCCCAGCAAGGGTCCTTCCGTTTGATCCAGATCCACTGGCTGCCTCTTTCAGCTGCTTGAGAAACTGCTCTGACGGTCTGCCGCAGAGCCTGTCCATGGATTCCAAGTTCTTTCAGCAACCTGATGATGGAAGAAGCCACGAATCCTCTGCATCCCACTTCAACTGGCCAGACCTTTGCATTCCAGCCACGCTGAGTTGCGTCTGCTGCCAACTCTGTGTAACGAAGTTTCTTACGCTCGTAGGCCTCTTCAACCGAGTTTTCCCACGGGACTGTGAGCTCTATGATGTACACAGCCTTTCGTGAAGGGGACCAGAGTACCATGTCTGGCCTAAGGTTGGTAGAAGCAATCTCTGGTGGAAAAATGAGTTGCTGGCCAATATCGACAAGCATCTTCCAGTCCCGGGCCATGGCTAGGTGTCCAGTTTCTGGCTTTGTAGGAGGATACTTGGGCCTTTTCTGTCCCTCCCGGATGAATGTTGTTGTTTTGACGGGATTGCTTGTTTTTGGAGGTAATGAATTGGTTGCACTCCTCTTGGTCTCAAGTGCTGCAGCCAGGCTCTTGAGGACCTGATTGTGCCTCCAGGTGTAGCGGCCTTGTGAGAGGCTGGTCTTGCAACCTGTCATTATATGCCTGAGAGTCGCTGGAGCTGGGCAGAGGGGGCAGGTCGAGTCCTCGCCATACCATTGATGTAGATTTTTGGTGATGGAAGCACATCATAAACAGCTCTTATGATGAAGCTGATGTTGCTTGCCTCCATTTGCCAAAGCTCACTCCAGTTGATCTTTCTCCTCTCCAGGCCTTCCCACCGTGTCCATTGCCCTTGTTTAGCAAGAGAGACAGCCTTTGCACTTCTTGCAGTCTCCTCCTGTCTGCGCACCTCCTCGACCACCAGCTTCCTGCGTTCAGATGTTGTTGCCTTATGGAACGTTGGTTTGCTTGCTGCCAGGCCAAAGCCTCCTCTTCCATGCTGGATATTCCCCACAATGTCTTGGTGTCTCAGGGCTGATGTTGCTTGCTGCACAGCCTTGGATGATGCCCATTTCCGTCCAGTTTGTAGGAGAGGTGCAGCCTTGCTAATGGTCTGGTCTTTGGAGTCCTTCAATGTCATCTGAAGTCTTACTTTAGAGCACTTGTACTCCTCCGTTAGACTTGTAAGAGGTAGTTCAAGGACCCCTTTGCCATACAGGCCGATGTTACTCAGGCATCGTGGGACACCCAGCCATTTCTTCACGTATGAGGTAATGGTTCGCTCCATCTTCTCCACTGTTGTTATTGGGACCTCATAGACGGTGAGTGGCCACATTACCCGGGGGAGAAGTCCAAACTGTAGGCACAAAAGCTTGAGCCTCCCAGGCAGTAGGGTCTTGTTGATGTTCTCAAGACCGTCGGCGATGTCCTGCCTTACTTGCTGCACTTGATCTTTATCCCGGAGGCTTTTGTTGTACCATCTACCCAGGCTCTTGATGGGTTGCTCAGACACCGTTGGTATCGGGTCATCTCCAATGCAGAACCTCACATCTATAAGCTATCCCTTGACTATGGAGATGCCTCGAGATTTGCTTGGCTTGATTTTCATCCGGGCCCACTTGATGTTATCCTGCAGTTTTGCAAGTAGCCGCCTGGTGCATGCTGCAGTGGTGGTCAGTATAGTCATGTCATCCATGTATGCTCGGATAGGTGGGAGACGGAGCCCTTCCTTAGTTCTCTCACCGCCGACCACCCATCTCGATGCCCTGATGATGACTTCCATGGCCATAGTGAATGCCAGAGGAGAAATTGTACAGCCTGCCATTATGCCTACTTCCAAGCGCTGCCATGTTGTTGTGAAGTCAGGTGTTGTGAAACACAATTGCAGGTCTTGGAAATAGGCCTTTACCAGTGTAGTGATGGGTTCTGGTACGTGGAAAATGTTGAAGGATTCCCAGAGGAGTTCATGGGGAACTGAGCCAAAGGCATTGGCCAGGTCGAGGAAGATGACATAGATGTCTCTCTTGTCCTTCTTAGCGGTTTGGATCTGGTGCCAAATCATACTAGTATGTTCCAGGCAACCAGAGAAACCAGGAATGCCTGCTTTCTGTACAGATGTATCAATGTACTTGTTCCTTTCCAGATAAGTGGACAGCCTCTGTGCTATTATACTGAAAAAGATCTTCCCTTCGACGTTGAGAAGGGAGATTGGTCGGAATTGACTGATGTCTGTCGCATCCTTCTCTTTCGGGATTAGCACACCACCAGCCCTTCGCCATGCCTTTGGTATTATTTCCTTCTGCCACACTATCCTCATGAGCCTCCAAAGAAAGCGTAGGACATCCGGGGCGTTCTTGTAGAGCTTGTATGGTACTCCATTAGGACCAGGAGCAGAGGCCGCTCTTGCTCTTCGGACAACGTTCTCTACTTCCCTCCATTTTGGAGGGTCAGTGTCCAGATTGAATTCTGGTGGTTGAATAGGTGGGATGTCATGTGGGATGACTATCTGCTCATGCCTTTTCATGTCCTGGTGGACCTTTTCCAGATGTTCTTCCAGTTCAGGCTTTGGAGTTTTTAGGATTCCGCACTTTTCCTTTGCGAAGAGATCTTTGACAAACTTAAAGGGGTTTTTATAGAACCGTGTTCATAATAATAGACAAAGAAATATATCTAGAGGATCTCGTCAATAGTGTTGCCAGGAGACACATTGTCAAAACTCAAATGTATAAAACATATACAGTAAATATTTAATGATGCATTTCCCACTATCTGTTGTGTGTGTATGATTTAGTCATTGACCTCTTGAGAGGTCTCTGAATATGAGATGCACCATGTCCCTGTCGCTTCCTATTTTATATCAAAGAGGTCAATGTAGAAAATGACTCGAAACCAATTTGTGTTACAAAAAAAATACTCCTGAGAAAACACTGCGCTTGGTGTTATGTTTGATATGCACAGAGACACTTATCCATCTATTCACTCCGCCACCCCGCGAATAGAGAAGTGCTCCGGGAATCGCCGCTGCAGCCGCTGCATCAGTGAGATATGATGCTGGTTGATTTTGATCATTGACATTTGCTTTTTCGTGCATTCCCCGAAAACAACGGCCTCCCTTCCATTAAGGAATTATTCAAATGACCTTCAACGATGCATGTTTTCCTACAGTTATGTTGTGGGAATATGAGAACGCATAGTGACATCTCAATTACTTATGCAAGGCTCAGACTAGGCCCAGTGGAGGCAATCACCATGTGTGGAGTCCTCAGTCACTCCGAATCAAAGAGGAGCCCGGACAGACACACATAATTCAGACAAGTCAGACAGGATTTGCATACAAAGACAAAAAGCAAAAAAAGAGACAGGGCATAAATAAAAAATGCATCTTGAGTGGGAAGTCAAGGTAGAGTGTGTGTGTGTGTGTGTGTGTGTGAGAGAGAAGGTTTGAATGGTTAAAAAAGGGCATAATATGTCATGTTTTATGTGTGGAGTTCCTCAGCCATCACTAGCCCCTAGCTCACAGTGGACCAGACAGTCGTAGTCCGTCTTTATCCCCTTAAACAGAGGGTCCTTCCCCCCTGGAAGTGACACATTGTCTAACGTGTGCTGATGGGGGTGGAGGGATCGGGTGGGGTGTGGATGGGGGGCAGGCGGAGGTGGAGGGAGGCTACCCGGAGTCACGTCATTAGCGCGTTCGGAGGGAGACGCAGGGCCTCCCTGACACATGTCACGGACAGCAAGCCCAAGCCCACGTATGAACCTGACACACTGCGCATAATTTATCCCGTGACACGATCTGCATGCCGAGTTGTTGATCTGTTGTGTTTGGTTTAGACATGGGCGCTGGCAGGGAAGACAGAGGGGGTCATTATGCAGGTAGCGGTGGGGGGGGGAGTGGGGGTGAGGTCGGTGGTGGAGGTTAGAGGGGGGTGAGGTGGAGGAGGTGGCAGGAGGGCATCTCTGTACTGTAGCTACACCACACTGAAGGGGCGACACATTTGTCATGTCCAGTGAAAAGTGACATACACAAACAAGCAGAGCCACATATAATACACACACACACACACACACACACACACACACACACACACACACACACACACACACACACACACACAAATATATACAGTCACCTTCAAAATTATTGGCACCCTTGATAAAGAATAGCAAAAAACACAGGATAAAATAAATAATACAAATGATTTTTTTTTTATTGTTGTATGCTAATACAATTGCTCATTCTGGAAAAGATAGGTATCAAAATTATTGGCACCCTAAAGATTCTTAAAAATGAAATCAAACAAAATACAATCTGCATTAACATTCTACTTTTTTAGTGTAGGGGGCAATATTTTGAACTGCCCATTTTTCAGGTCCAGAAGCTAGAATATGCATATAATTGTCAGATTAGGATAGAAAACAAACAAAATATTGTCTGTGAGTATAACAGATCTGATATTGCAGGCAAAAACCTGAGGAAAATCCAACTAGGAAGTGCCTCTTATTTTGAAAGCTCCCTGTTCCATTGCATGCCTTCCCTCCATTTAAAGGAATATCAACCAGATTCCTTTCCCCGTGGCTTCCACATGGTGTGAACAGTCTTTAGACATAGTTTCAGCCTTTTATTCTGAAAATGGAGCGAGAACGATCACATCATGTCAGTGGATGGCTGGGTGCCAGTAGAGTTTTGCATGTGCAACAGCTTGGAGCAGACATTTTCTCTCTCTCTCCTATTGAAAAAGCTACGATCCGGTTGAAATATTATCGATTATTTATTCTAAAAACAACCTGAGGATTGGTTATAAAAAACGTTTGACATGTTTCTACAAACTTTACGGATACTATTTGGAATTTTCGTCTGCCCCGTCGTGACCGCTTGAGCCTGTGGATTTCTGAACAAAATGCGCCAACCAAATGGAGGTATTTTGCATATAAAAAGAATATTTAAGGAAAAGGAACATTTATTGTGAAAACAAAAGGAACATTTATTGTGTAACTGGGAGTCTCTTGAGTGAAAACATCTGAAGATCATCAAAGGTAAGCGATTCATTTTATTGCTTTTCTGACTTTCGTGACCAATCTACTTTGCTGCTAGCTGTTTGTAATGTTTTGTCTGCTGAGAGAGATGTCCTTACATAAACTCTTGGTTTGCTTTAGCTGTAAAGCTTTTTTTTTAAATCTGGCACGCCAGGTGGATTAACAACAAGCTAAGCTGTGTTTTGCTATATTGCACTTGTGATTTCATGAAAGTTAAATATTTTTAGTAATTTGGCGCTCTGCAATTCAGCGGATGTTGATGAAAATGATCCCGCTAATGGGATGGGTGCGCCAAGAATTAAGTTATTCTCAGCTTAAGAAAATGTATTGTGGCCTTCCATGGCTTCCTGTTCCACTGGGGTATGTCATCAATCACCACGGGGAAAGGCAAAGAACTCATAAATGAAAGAGACAAATGGTTGTTGACCTACATATATCAGGCAAAGGGAATTCAAAATAAATATATATATATATACTCTACATGACCAAAAGATAAGTGCTCTTCGACCATCTCATTCCAAAATCATGGGCATTAAATTGAAGTTGGTCCTTCCTTTGCTGCTGTAACAACCTCCACTCTTCTGGGAAGGCTTACCACTAGATGCTGAACATTGCTGCGGGGGACTTGCTTCCATTCAGCCACAAGAGCATTAGTGGGGTCGGGCCATGATGTTGGGCGATTAGGCTTGGCTCACAGTTGGCGTTCCAATTCATCCCAAAGGTGTGTGATGAGGTTGAGGTCAGGGCTCTGTGTACATCAGTCAAGTTCTTCCACACAGATGTCGACAAACCATTTCTGAATAGACCTCGCTTTGTGCACTGGGGAATTGTCATGCTGAAACAGGAAAGGGCATTCCCCAAACTGTTGCCACGAAGTTGGAAGCACAGAATCGTGTAGAATGTCATTGTATGCTGTAGCGTTAAGATCTCCCTTCACTGGAACTAAGGGGTCTATCCTGAACCATGAAAAACAGCCCCAGACCATTATTCCTCCTCCACCAAACTTTACAGTTGCCACTATGCATTGGGGCATGTAGCATCCGCCAAACCCAGATTCGTCCATTGGACTGCCAAATGGTGATGCGTGATTCATCACTCCAGAGAACGTGTTTCCACTGCTCCAGAGTCCAATGGCGGCGAGCTTTACCCCACTCCAGCCAAGGCTTGGCATTGCGCATGGTGATCTCAGTCTTGTTTGCAGCTGCTCGGCCATGGAAACCGATTTCATGAAGCTCCCGACGAACAGTTCTTGTGCTGATGTTGCTTCCAGAGTCAATTTAGAACTCGGTAGTGTTTCAACCGAGGACAGACGATTTTTACGAGCTATGCATTTCAGCACTAGGAGGTCCGGTTCTGTGAATATGTGTGGCCTTCCACTTCGAGGCTGAGCCGTTGCTCCTAGTCATTTCCACCTCACTATAACAACACATACAGTTGACCAGGGCAGCTCCAGCAGGGCAGAAATTTTACAAACTGACTTGTTGGAAAGATGGCATCCTATGACAGTGCCATGTTGAATGTCACTGAGCTCTTCAGTAAGGCCATTCTACTGCTAATGTTTGTTTTTGGAGATCGCATGGCTGTGTGCTCGATTTTATACACCTGTAAGCAACAGGTGTAGCTGAAATTCAAAATCCACTCATTTGAAGGGGTGTCCACATACTTTTATATATATAGTGTACCAGGGCGATATTTAAAAACTTGAAAACATCTGGAACAGTGAAAAATGACCTTGGTAGAGGACGCGTGTGTATTTTGTCCCACACGCTCAGTGACAAGGATGACTCTTTAGGCAAAGAAAAGTCAAAGGGCCACAGTTGTAGAATTACAGAACTTGGTCGCATCATGGAGTCACCAAGCCTCTTATTCTACAATTAGAGGCCACCTCCCTGCCAATAGGCTCCCTGGAAGGGTTTCTGTGAACAAAGCCTTTAATTGTGAGCAACCAACAAATGTACACACCTAGAGCTAAATGGCATTACCACTTCGATTGGAGCCTGGTGCTGTTACCATATGAAATTAAAATAGAGGTCTTTGGCCATGCACACCAGCAGTATGTTTGGCATCGAGAAAAGAATGCATATGCAGAAAAGAACCTCATACCTAATGTCAAATATGGTGGTGGATATTGGATGTTATGGGACTTTTTTGCTTCCCCTGGTCCTGGGGAATTGGGTCACATAGCATCATGAACTCCACCCAGTACCAGGACATTGTAAACAAAAACCTGGTTGCCTCTGCTAGGACTCGGAGGCTGAAACTTGGCCACAAGTGGATCTTCCAGCAAGACAATGACCCCAAGCACCAACGTCTCCGTTTCAGCGGCAACTGGTCAATTAAAAAAATACTCTGATCTTGTAGATTATTTAGGCAAATTTACGATTTAGGAAAGTATGTATGAATCATACAAAACAGGATTGGAGAGCCTTTGCGCACAAAATATATTGATGAAACAAAGATACAGTGCTTTGTTTCATCCTCAAAGTTGCCATATTCAAGTTCAATGCATGAGGCATTGGAAGGTGGAAAACAGTGAACAGATAGGGGTTGAACAATAGTCATACATCTACCCGAATTCTCACTAATCATGGAACTGTATGACAACTGGCCCGTCCTCGTGAACCATGTGCCAGGCCCCAGGTTTAAACTGCTACATGTGGTCTTAGTTCTATCATGATTAAGAAAAAGGCTGCATGTCCCAAATGATTTCACAACCTTTAGCCTAATATGATTAATTATTGCTGGCAACCCTCAGGAAAATCTACATGGATGTGGCAAAAGAAAGAAAGGCAAACGGAATGGAATGATGCAAAATGTAGGCTACAAAATTAAGGAAACTTACATTAAATTAGAAACTGGATGGTTCAAGTCCTGAATGCTGATTGGCTGACAGCTGTGGTATGCCACGGGTATGACAAAACATTTATTTTACTCTAATTACCTTGGTAACCAGTTTATAATAGCTATAAGGCCCGAGGGGGTGTGGTATATGGCCAATATACCATGGCTAAGGGCTGTTGTTACACACAACGCAACGCAGAGTGCCTGGACACAGCCCTTATCCGTGCTATATTGGTCATATACCACAAATCCCAGTGACAGTTACAGTATAAGTGTATGCGTGTATTACTGATGGTGGCTCCTGATAGTGGCTAATATTTAACAAAATATTTAAAATATAACTGATAACAAATTGAATCCCTGCAAATTATGATTAGAATTATAAAATGATAGCCTATGACATGTCATGTTAATATGACAGCGGGTTCGCTCGACCTTATTCATGGTTTCATCGCACGTAAAGGTGGTGGAGTTCTAGAGGAATTAAGTCAAGAATACATCTTTCTGTGGACTCACCCCTGACACACCTTCTTAAATCTCCACCCTAAAATGATTAGTGGGTGAATAGTAAGCTATTCTCACGCCTAAATTCAAGGTCAGAGTACACGTAGAGAGAAAAGTGCATAAAAAATGGAAGTTCCATTTACACGCGCTTAACTCGGGTCAAAATCCCCCCTATAGAGCACTGCATTTCAATGGTCATCGTCTGCTTTGAGTGCCTTCTGAATGTCTTGATATAAAAGGAATACCACCCCTTGCTGTAATAATACCTCAGACTATTCCATTCCATTCCATTCCCCTCCACTTCTGTTTCACTCTATTTCACTCTATTTCATCTCTGCTCCAGTGACTGACTGACTGAAGTGTTTATTCAGACATCACTGTGTGTTCGTACGCATTTTTCCATTATGGCTGTACTCAACATCCCCACCCCCGTCCCCCGCCCCCGCCCCCCCCCAATTCCCCCTCCCCGCCATCATGTTTACATGAATTATGCATATGAGCAGTCTCATTAGAGAAACCCCTCCCATGTCACACGGCTAATCCTTGTCGTTGCCCCAGTAACCAGATTAGAGGGAGTAGGGATAGGGACCTCGGGGGCCGGTTTGGTCAGACCCAGGCCCTTGATGTATAGAGATGTGGGGATGTGGTGGGCCTCAAGGCCTGAAATAGAAGGCCACAGTCCTAGCACCTGTCCACTGCTGTTAGCATGTTAGCATAGATAATAGGAGCTAATAGGAAATATGACCCTCCATTTGCTGGTTTGCCCAACATTATGGAGGGTATTTTGTAAGCCTTAACACTTCGGTCTGTTTTAAGGCTTAACTATAATTTGCGGTCAATTCCATTTCAATGATAATAAGGCCATTTCATTGACCCCAACCCTGGTAGCTACAGACTTAACGTGAACAAATAACTCACATTACCATGATGTTTTTTACAAACATAACTTTGGACAGTATTGTTTTTGTACAGAAAGTACATTAAAACAGTGGCCACAAGTGGGGAGACGATGACACATTGGGAAAGTGTAGACTGTGTGACAGAAATGGTCCATTTCGTGAGAGCACCGTGGTTGTTTAGAGTCTATTAATTGTATAGCGCCATGTGGGATTATCCATCTGCTTAAAGGTTAACTGCCTTCTCACTTGTGAAATGTGCGTTTTTAACACAGCGGCGCTGCTCCATGACAAGCCGTCTTGTCTCTTGACACGTCAATAACGTTTTGTATTTGTCTGAACAAAGAATGAATAGAGTTTAAACTGCATCTGAGCAAATTGGACGATTCTGATGGTCCCTAGAAGGCTATCGCTCTCTTCAGAGCCATGTTGATATCCTACTCTTCACGGCGACATTATAAATAAACATGCCTGGTAACAGATCTGCTGCCTGTCTGTGCATGGCCAGACAATCCACTTAATGGTCACGTTGATGGGGGCCTCATCACCAGAGTGATGGAAGGAGGGGAGCTGCTAGTGTCTGGGGTTTGATTTAATGGACTGCTTGTCACATCCCTGTCACTTTTACTGGATAATTCTACTTCACCCTGTCAGGTGGATGTGTGTGTGTGTGTGTGTGTGGGGGGGGGGGGGTAGAATCTTGTAATACACTGTAATTAATTGAACAGACACATTTTGTTACCAGTATTATCACCTGACAATTCCCAGAGAGGCAGAGACAATGATTCCCATGGTGAGTATGCCTGACCACAAAACTCGACCTTCGGCCCAGTAAGTCTGAGGGAACTCGGAGGGGAGCACTATTTAAGGAATACGGCGCCATTTCGGACGCAACCTGTGTGGCTGCTCCAACATCCCTCCCTATGTAGAGCCAGCCAGCCACGGAGTGCCACAGACACTGACGAAGGCGTGGAGAAACACATGCCAAAAAAAGGCCCTACTGCTACCCTCACTCTCACATCGCGACAATGATAGGCTGTCATCACACAGCGCTCAGCAACGTCACCCACAACATGAGCACCCACACACGCACGAAGGAGCACATGTACACACACATGTACACACGTCTACGCACGCACACACACCAACGACCCACGGCTGTGAAAATCCGCACCAGTCTGACAACAGTGACAACCAAGACACCCTTGTCACTTCAGTTATTTTTACACCAGGCCTGACAACACATCAAAACTCCCTCTCGTAAGGGAAACAATATGAGACCACTGCATCAAGCATCAGGCCCATTAAACGCTATGTATGTGTCACACAGCACATCTTTTTATGCATTATCTGATATACCCAATTAAGTTAGAGGTGTGGTCTAACTCATGTTACTATGTAATGGTAGTGGTACCCTATTGAGTGTTGGAATGTAGAGATAATATTCTGGTCCAGCTGAAAACAACAACATCACTACATCCTAGATTGCGATCCCTGTAATGGGCATCAGTTTGCATGGGTTGGGATGCACTAGAGATAATATCTGTTCAGACTGTGTGTATGTCTGTCTGTGTGTGTGTGTGTGTTGAGGTCTCAGGCTGGCAGGCGAGGGGTTAAGTCTCTGGCCCTGGCCGCTGTCAGGAAGCAGACAGCTGCTTTGTGATGCGCTTGATTGGCGGCCTCCGGCACTGAGATCAGTGGCTGCGCCGTGTGATATGTGCCATTTTGGCCTGCATGTGATGTGCAGTGCAGTTTGTCCGTGGCGTCGCATAAGGAAGCCTTGGAAGTATTGTTGGCTGTCACTCAAAGGGGATGTGGCAGCTCAAAATTCGACACCTGGGTTTTTCTCTTCAAAGATGCTTCATTTGATGCTGTCATCTGAAAAATAAGGTAGTAAAATGAGACCCAAACATACAAAGCCTAAAAACATTCACATGGCTTTCAGAAGGTTTTCACACCCCTTGACCTTTTCCACATTTTGTTGCTATACAGCCTGAATTTAAATTTGATTAAATATTTTTAAAAATGTCACTGGCCTACACACAATACCCCAAAATATAAATGAAATCACATTATTTACAAGTGAATGAAAGATTTTTAAGCTGAAGTGTCTTGAGTCAATAAATATTCAACCCCTTTATTCAGCAGCAAAAATGATATGTTGCATGGACTTACTCTGTGTGCAATAATAGTGTTTAACGTGATTTTCTAATGACTGTCTCATCTTTGTACCCCACACACACAATTATCTGTACGGCCCCCCAGTTGAGCAGTGAATTTTAAACACATATTAAACTACAAAGATCAGGGGGGCTTTCCAATGCCTTGCAAAAAAAAGGGCACTTATTGGTCAAAAATAATAAAAAGCAGACAGACCTTTGAGCATATTGAAGTTATTAATTACACTATAGATGGTGCATCAATACATCCAGTCACTACAAAGATACAGGTGTCCTTCCTAGCCCGAGAGGAAGAAAACCGCTCAGGGATTTCACCATGAGGCCAATGGTGACTTGACCTCATGGTAAAAAAAAATTAAGTTACAGAATTGAATGGCTGTGATAGGAGAAAACTGAAGATGGATCAACAGCATTGTAGTTACTCCACAATACTAACCTAATTGACAGAGTTAAAATAAGGAAACTTGTACAGAATGAAAATATTTCAAAACATCCATCCTGTTTGCAACAAGGCACAAAAGTAATACTGCAAAAAAATGTGGCAAAGCAATTCAGCTTTTGTCCTGAATACAGTGTTGATTGGGGCTAATACAATACAACACATTACTGATTACCACTCTCCATATTTTCAAACATAGTGGTGCCTGCATCATGTTATGGGTATGCTTGTAATCATTAAGGACTGGGGAGTTGTTCAGGATACAAAAGAAATGGAATGGAACTTTTAAGCACAAACAAAATTGTGGAGGAAACCTGGTTCAGTCTGCTTTCCTCTGTACACTGGGAGATTAATTTACCTTTCAGCCCAAGGCAAAATGTACACTTGAGTTGCTTACCAAGAAGACGGTTTACATTTCTGAGTGGCCGAGTTACAGTTTTGACTTAAATCTGCTTGGAAATCTCTGGCAAGACTTTAAAATTGTGGTCTAGCAATAATCAATAACCAATTTGACAGAGCTTGAAGAATTTTGAAAAGAATAATGGGCAAATATTGTATAATCAAGTTGTTCAAAGCTCCTACAGACTTACCCAGAAAGACTCACAGCTGTAATTGCTGCCAAAAGTTATTCTAACAATGTATTGACTCAGTGGTGTGAATACTTAAGTACATTGCATATGCTGTGTTCATTTTCAATACATCTGCAAACATTTCTAAAAACATGTTTTTACTTTGTCATTATGGAGTGTTAGATGGATGAGAGAGAAAAAAAACAATTAAATCCATTTTGAATTTAGGCTGTAACGCAGCAAAATGCGGTATAGCTGTTTTACTCAACGGTTTCCATAATATATTTTCTACACCACGTAAAAATTTTTGAGAAGAAAGTCAGTGCTTAGTCAGTCTAATGGATAAAACAAAGAGAACGTAACATTGTCAATAAACATCCCAGCTAGCAATGAGGAATTGGCCCAGAAGCGGCCCTCTTCCGGGGGGCCGGAACTGATTGAATCGACCCAGAATCGTGTGTCGGACTCGGCCCGGACTCAAAATGGATGACTGCCAAGAATCGGCCCAAGTACATCAGGCTGTTTCCGTCTACCGGAATTCACCCTACTTTGCCGGCGTTTTACCAGCATCCCCCCAGAAGCGGCCTGATGCAAATTTAAATAAATGTATACAAAATTACCAGATTTAGTCAACTATTTTATACCCATCCACAAAAATGATTTTGTGTTGGAGGACACACCATACACCTGTTGACCATGTCAGTGGCCCACCACAGAGCAATGGGACAAGGACCTCCTGGCCAGCCAAACCCTCCCCTAACTCAGACAACACTGTGCCAATTGCAATTGAGTCACTTCATGGGTCTTCTGTTCACTGTCAGCACAGGTTTTGAACAAGCATCTGTAGTGACACAGTGTGCATAGCATTGCAGTGTCTTAGACCACTGCGCAACTTGGGAACTTCCATCCACAACATTTTTAATGCTTATCAATTGCCTTCCAAGTATCAAGATACTAAAATACCATGCAGGACTCTTAAATAATATAATTGAAATGTTAATTGTATTTTTTTATCACAGAAACATTGAGGAAAATATGGAAAAATAAATAAATAGTGAAATGTTCTTTATATAAAGCAGCCCCTGTAATCATCTGCCAGAGAGTAGCCACAATCGGCCCATGCCCCAAGTAATACATTTGGGTCAGATAACTCACACCGGAATCAGCCTGAGCTCAATCCCCGCATCCTAGCCATAAGTAATACTGCCGAAGGCGGCCCAGACTCGGGCCACATGACGTCGGCCAAGTCTGACTCTCAGCCGAGTGCCCCGACGATCAGTCGGAATCAGCCCAGATCCCATGTGCTAGCTGGGATGTTGACAATAAACATATTCTTGTCAATAAACGTACTGATTCGTCACACATAAAGAAGAGTGTAGGCCATATGCAGGGCGAGAAAACAGAAATGCTAATCGCTAGCTACTGGGCCACACTCCAGGGAAAACAATGCCCTTGCTGTTAGCCTCCTGTTAGCTCTGACAGAATGGGATTAAACACAGTGTGTAAAATGTTACAGTTCAGAACAGCCCTTTGTACATTTTGTGACAAAATAGTCAAATTAAGTCTTTACCCCATGCAGCTCTACCCTTTCCCTCCTCTTCCCTCTTTGTTTTTAGCCTGGAGCTAGTTAGCGGGGAGAGGCGTCACAGGCAGCCAGCGGAGGTCAGCTATGCCTGCAGGCATGAAGGCCTTCAAGTCTGCGGCCTCTCATCTGGCCATTTAACACAACATAGAGGGACTAGATGGATACAGCAACAAGGAAGTAACACTACAACAACACACTAAACCGCAATTAGCAGAACAAAATTTCATCCGAATAATGGCATTGTTTAGTATGAAGCCATTGAGCCCTACATGGTTGAATGCCTGTTTGGGAGATGTAAATTGAAGTGCTGTATGTACGAATTATAGGAATAGACATGTATTAATATTTTTATGGTCATAGCTCTTTAAGCAACTGCTTAATACAGTATCCAATCTATGTGGCTTTTGCTTCTTTAACTGAAAACAAAGGAAGATCCAAATCAACATATTTTTTTCCCCTGTCACCATTGTCACCTTTAACTAAATGTATTTCACTGGAGGATATTTCCATGGAGTCACAGTGGCATCTATCCTCTGTCTGACTGTCTCTGGAGGTGCTTGAAGCGTTTATCCAGCAGAACTGACAGAGAGAAGGCTTTAATTAGCAAGCCTACTCTTTATATTGCATAACATACTGTACTGTCTGTCTGAACGCTAGATAGTAATATTCATTCACTGATGTTTTTGAAGGACCAGTTGGAGAGAGCGTAGCTCCTCATTTACGCCACATAATTAAAAGCAAATGACAATTCCACTTGCTGATTTAATTAACCACTTTAGATAAAGCAAACACACACACGCGCACGCACGCACACGCACACACACACACACGTGCACACGCACACACACACACACACACACACACACACACACACACACACACACACACACACACACACACACACACACACACACACACACACACACACACACAGACACATAGATGCACACAAATAGGTCAACCATGAGGGTTATTTAACCACGTAATATTTCAACTAGGAGCTTAATGATTTTGATATTATTCAAAGGGTAAACCGGCCTCATCTCGCTCCATTTTGACGTCAGTCAACTTCACATCATGTAAATACTCTTTCATGCTCGGATTTCAATATTTTTCCCCCTCCAATAATTTGCGAGTTCTCCTGTGTTAACGATGAAGGGTTTAATTCATCATAACAGTATTCGTACAACCTCTAATTAGCGGCAACACTCGTACAACAATGCCGCTGTTATCTCAACATGCAAATGAGCTCTCAGTCTGTTACGTGTGCTAATTTTATGAAACGGGCGATAACTAACGCCTGCGTTAATCTCCTCTGCATTTAACCCCGGTTACTTTTTAATCCGCCATCCATAACAAACAAACAACCAATAATCCTATTACCGGCTTGATGATTCTCTTTTTATTTATTTTTTATTTTTCATTGAATTTAATCTCAATTAGAGGCAGAAAAACCTAGACAGACTGACTGCACTTGACAGGAAGTACTTTTCCCTCTTTCTTTCTCAGTTTGATGGATAAGCCGTGGATAAGTCTCAGTCTCTTTTCTCTCCTCTGGCTGTTCATGTTGAGATTCAGCATGAGTGAAGCTGCATCACATGTACACACACATACAAGGACACACATGCACATGCACCCACACAGGCACATGCACATGCACATGCACATGCACATGCACATGCACATGTACACCCACGCAAGCACAGACATGCCTGCACGCACACGCACACAAACCCATACACTCCCTCCCTGTGCTGAGGGAGTCTGAGACGCTGGCCTAGGTTCACTGACCTTGTCTGTATTGACAGGTCCTGCTATTAGGGGTCAAGGCGGTTAGGAGTCCCTGTGGTTAAATTACTGAGAGATGAATGCTGCATGCTTCACTGTGTGCCACTGTCTGTGTGCATCTCTCTGTAACACTCTACCTATTTATGGGCTTGTGCGTGGGACTGAGTAAATGTCACTAAAGGTATGTATGCTAGGGTTTATTACATTGTCATTTGACAATGTGGCTGTGGCTATTGTTCTTCATGTTTGACATACTAACACGTTGCAGTAGTTGAGAGTTAGTGTTGATGTTTGACTGTTTTATTTTATTTTTTACTGTTTGTCTGAGAGAGTACTTTTATCTTAGTGCACGTTTGCAAGAGATTCAACTGATAAAAATGGACTATCGACAAAGCATCTTCAATACAACTGAGATTGACTGCTTCGTGTGTGTTCCCTTACAAAACAAACGCGTCATATTTGCAGTTTCACATGTGAAAATCAAATGATCACATCTGAAATCGATATTTTTTTCTCTCACATGTTGAGTTGAAATTTCACATGTGAAACCAGATGTTCACATTATTAACATTTTGAGTTCACAAGTTAACACCACTTTTTCACATGTAAGTAGAATAACATGTTTTAACCTCACATGTGAATTGCAGTTTAACATGTGAAATTTGCAGTTTCACTTATTAAAAACTTTCACTGCATATCTCATTTTCACATGTGAACATTTTTAACATGTGAAACCACGTATTTGGTGTTAACATGTTGCAGTAACAATGTTTCCACCAGTGGAATTAGAGTGACCACATCTAAAAAAGCCCAAATACAGGACAAGGGAGCGATTTAGCGGGACATTCGCGTGACAGTGGGTAGAATGCATTTTTGCGGGGCAGGTTTACTGAATCACGCTCAAATGGCGGCATAGTTCTGCTGTATGAAGGTTAAAAAGCTGTTAAAGGGGCAATCCTTCGTTGCTACATCCATTTTTTGGACTTAATCATATGTACCCATTGATTCTTGAAGAATTTAACGCATAAATGCCTCATCATTTTGGTTCAACTGTCGCACCCCACCAGAACCCAAAATGTAAGCTAGTATTACTCCAATGTAAACAACCACTGCATAGACCCAAAAACATGGCTAAAACAATCATTTTGATATCATGGATGGTCAGTCCTTGCATCCATAGCGTTTCATTTGAGAGTGGTTGCATTTCTCCAGCCCCGTCCCTCAGCTTTTTACTGAAGCTGTGGCAGGGAGGACACTTTGTTGATACTTCAATGAAGGTGTGCCGCTTTAAGCAACTTAAAAAGACTCATAGTGTTATTATATTGTGCCATCCTCTAGTGGGCGAGTCACTTTTGTGCCGTTAAGATCAAGCGAAACATTTGAAGCCCAGAACAACATTGTAAGTATTGCAAACAAAAAGAATGATCTTGAAAGCAAAACATACACCCGAAAATATTGATAGCGAAACAAGATATTGCAAGGAAATCATTTCGAAATGCAAGAACAAATATATTGTAGATGGATGAAAAAAAAAAAAGTTATACATTTTTATGCAATTTTCCTTATCTTTGGTTACGTTACCCTGGCCTTTGCTGCCTCATTTCGTGTTGCTCATTCCAGCAAAATTCTGGTTTGCCTTTGAACCTAAGCAGGGTCTCTCCTGGTTGGTCCCGGGATGGAAGACCAGATGTAGCTGGAAGTGGTGAAAGCCATTTGATTTTTTTCATGTGATTTCATTTGTAAGGGTGGGGTTGCATCAGAGTATCACTGAGTGTGTGTGCGTGATTGTGTGTTGTGACAGGTCATTTTCATTGACCTCATCCGAGAGTACACCAGCCCTCTTTTATGTTCACCCCCCGCCCCACACACCAGATCTGCCACCACAATTAAGGTCTGAATGAGCTTCACTGAGCATCATTACCTGTTGACACCAGGCGATGAGGTGATATGACATGCTGCTAGTCTGGCTAACTAGGTCAGACTGTACAATTACCAGGCTTTTGGAGGGCTCGGGGGCTGGGGGGGGCTTATAGGAGGGATATGGTGGATTTAAGTTGTGTGATATGGCTTCGGAGACATCTCCTATCAAGCCCAGGAGCCATTCTCCTAAAGATGTAATGACATCTCATAATTAGCATCATGTCCCAACTTGTCTGCTGCTTTTAGCTGTCACACTGTATTTGTGGTGAGGCTGGCCAATTCCAGAAGAGATGGGGGAGGAGCTATACAGTGAAATGAATAGACACTCATGTGATCTGTCACATCCCACTGGTTATTACTTAGTGTCTGGAGGAATGTAGCTAACAAACTGTTGATGACATGGCACTCAAAGTCATCTGGGGGAACCATAGGAAACCATTTCAGATGTAGGTAATATCAATTGTTGGTTAAATGAATTTGACATATTGGTTATATGTCACCTTAGGTATATGTAAACCTACCTTTTTATTTTTTTAAACTAGGGAGGTCAGTTAAGAACTAATTCTTATTTACAATGGTGGCCTACCCCGGCCAAACCCTAACCCGGACAACGCTGGGCCAATTGCGCGCCGCCCTGTAGGACTCCCAATCACGGCTGGTGGAGATACAGCCTGGAATTCAACCAGGGTCAGCACTGAGATGCAGTGCCTTAGACCGCTGCGCCACTCAGGAGTCCCCCACCTCTCTTTGTTTGTTTATGAATTCTCGATCTCAACACAATATGATGATATAGTATGTCAAAGATGAGCCACAGCAACAGTTTTATTTTTGTTACTCTTCAAAATAGAACCTGGAAACGAAATTGTTATCTCTTTGCTGTCATACAATTTCACAATTGTAAGCATTTCACTGCCATAATGTAATTCAACATTTAAAATAGCTTGTACCTATGCCTGTACCTACACTTCTAGGACTCATGTTATCCTTATTTGTGTCAAACCATCTCTCCCGCACCATCACTTTCCTGTCCCATATTGAAGGAAGCAATCTACCTGTCAAAGCACAAAAATAAACCCCAATGCAAGTCTTTGGGTTCTATCTATCTATCTATCTATCTATCTATCTATCTATCTATCTATCTATCTATCTCTCTCTCTCTCTCTCTCTCTCTCTCTCTCTCTCTCTCTCTATCCAACATGCCTTTTTAATCCATCTCTATATGATTCCTCTGCTCTCTATCATAAATCTCTTGCTGTCCTGCCTTATATATAATGTATTTGCAAAGAGAAGGAATAGAGGTGACAGAGTCAGTAGTTACTATGATCAAACATCGTACCTGGAGGCTAACTGGGAATCAGGGCCCCACTGACAGGGCCTACAGGGAACGAGTGTATGAGAGGGAGGGAGAGAGGGCGGAGGGATGGAAAGGGGGATGGCTAGAGGGAGAGAGGGAGGATAAAGGGGAGAAAGAGAGAGAGGGTGTGGATAGAGAGGGAGAGACAGAGGGAGGTAGAGGGTGGCTATACATACTGTAAGGGGTAATGGATTGCTGGGTGTGTGAATAAATCACTATTGTACAGGCTAATCTCTCTCACTCACTGGCAGGGTAAATACTTTGCTTATAGATCCAATACACGCCTCACTCTCTGCAGCTTGTTGGACACGCTCAGTAGGCACAAGGCCTCTCCGAGACACTACACCTGCTCCTTTAAATCATCCCTCATTCATTCTCTCATCTTTTTTCACTCCATCCTTTCCACAGAGAGGTGGATGAGGCTCTTCGTAACGGATAGGGCTGAGACAGACAGTGTACTTTCCCTCCCTCCCTCCCTCCCTCCCTCCCTCCCTCCCTCCCTCCCTCCCTCCCTGTCTGTATATTGATAGATACTCTAATTTTTTCATTGTGCATATTGTTATGGAGAGGTATATTTCAAATACCTTCTTTTCCTGTAGCTTGGCTCCAGCTTGGCTGCATTTGGATGTCCCTCTCCACACCCCATCATTGTAACTGCAGGGTAAAGACATCCCTCTCCTCTTTTCCCCCTCCCCCTCCCTCAGTAATCTGGCCCTGTCTCTAAATGTGGAGGTGCTGCTGCTCGGGCTTGATTGAAACAAACGGCTGCTGATTGCTGATCAGCCAGCTGTAAAGCCTGGCAAGGATATGAGCTAATGAAAAAAATGGACCTGATTTGAGAGGCACAGAGCGTCGCTCACCCCTGCTCGCCCCTGTCCCCCTGCTGCCCCCCCACTGCCCATCATTGTCAGCCTGCCTTCCCCTAGAGCGAAGGGGAAGGGAGGCAGTGTGACTGTGTTGCTAGCACTAGCTAGCCTCGACACATGGAGACAGAGCGAGGGAAGCTACCACTGTCTAGCTGGTTGTAATGGCAGTGTAAGGGCTGACTGGGGAAGTGGAGGAATGAGTGAGCCCACGAGGACATTATAGGGTCAATCGTTGTGGCTGTGAGGCCTTTCTATCCCGCCTGTACAGCTCTGGGTTAGAGAGGCCCTCTAAAACAATTGTCAATGCGTTATTCCCTTAGCTTAGCTGTAGTGGTTTACCAAACAACTATTTGGCACAGATAACATAATACGTTGCTTTTATTAATTGGTTGGAGGCTCTAACAATGTTTTTGAACGATTTTGGTTGGTGTCAGACCTACTGTGCTGCATGTTATCCTTGTTACAGCTCATTACTGGCATGGCCATATCACCATTGTCACTCTATCGCTAATGAAATGAAATGAAGAGTCCTCCGAATGTCTTCGTATCTTGTAGACGCTTCGATAGTCTTGCTGTTGCCCCCTTTCCAGTTCCACTACACACCCACAGACGCCCACTGGCCCGTCATCTAGCAGAGTCGGCGCTAAACCGGGCCATAATGGCCGGTGGCAAGCCATTCGGATTGGCGATAACACATATACACATGTGGGGGGGAAAAAATCAAGGCAGTGAATTAAAGTCCAATGACCCTGTGTACACAGAATTAGCCATGAGATCCTGGCTGCGTTAGGCTAGTGTATAATAACACAAAAACAACCTCATTATTAGAGCAGAGAGAGGAGTGGGAAGAAGCCAAATGATTTTCCTTTTACCTCCCCGTTTCCCTCTTTTTCTTTGACAGCAGCAGTAAATTAAGGAAGTGGTGATATTTAATACCTTTTTAACCTCCCCAAGACAGTTTTCTGATCAATTATGTGAGCCGGCTGTAATTGTTAGCCGGGTTAATGATTCTACATGTGAGAGTGGTGCGCCAGCCAGCCGGCCCCTAAGATGGAGGCCTGAGTGCAATTACCTTAAACACCTCAAGTGTACTGGTGTCTGGAGAGGACATTACAGAGAGAAAGTGTGTGGGGGGGGGGGGGGGGGGGGGGGAGAGAGAGAGAGAGAGAGAGAGAGAGAGAGAGAGAGAGAGAGAGAGAGAGGATATTAAATAATACTGAACGTGTGCATAAATACTGAACGTGTGCATAAATACTGAACGTGTGCATAAATGGGTTTGGATACTTGTGTACGTATACTGTATGTGCACTACGCATCTTTACCAAATGTCTCTGTGTGTGTGTGTATATGTCTATGTGATCAGTATGTGTGCATGTACGCACGTCCGTGTGCTAAACAGGGTAATAGTGGAATGACACCTCTTCCGTTCCTTTATTGAACAGCTCATGAGGGTGTCCCTCCATGCCTGCTCCGTGTGTACATCTAGCCAGGCAATTTAAGAACATTAGACCTTGTGAAACCGCGGGCCGGGGCCTGACAGCCCTCCAAACACTAAATAAATCACATTTTTATTGTGTAGGAAGCTGGGTAGCTCCGCTGCACATGAGAGCGCTTTTTAAAGAGAGCACGTTTCAACACAACACCCGCGTTCACTGTCCGGCCCCCTCATGTGTGAGAAAACATGTTTCCAGACACATTTGGAATCTTAAACGGGACATTTTAACACCGAACCCCTCAGACTGTGGTCTCTACGGGGTTAGAGGCATAACTCTGTGTGGGTTTGGCATTCTTTCTGTAGATTGTGGAACCGTTGATAATCTGATACTACTATACCATCTTGCCTATTGAGAGAGATTTGAGTGTGGTAGAAGATGTGGTAGAAAAGAATAAAAGAAAATGTGTTTTTTCCTTGCCATACAACAGTAAGGGTAACAGTTGGTGGTGTTGAATGACTGTAGGACGTGCCGCTCACCACCGACACAGAGGAGGGTGACACGGTCTGACCTCCTATCCGTATGTCTGTCAGTGTGGAGGCTGGCTGAAGGCAGATGAGGAGGAGACGATGAGGCAAAGTCCAAGCATAGTTTACAATGCACCAAGGCTCAACTGCTTTGGCCAGTGAACCACGCAAATGTAAAGCATAAGGCATCTAACTCGTTTCTGCTGATATGGGAATGAAACCAAAAACCATTTCCGTGACATAGACTGACCAGGTGAATCCAGGTGAAAGCTATGACCTCTTAATTGATGTAATTCGTCAAATCCACTTCAATCAGTGTAGATGAAGGAGAGGAGACAGGTTAAAGAAGGATTTTAAAAAAGCCTTGAGACAGTTGAGACACGGATTGTGTGTGTGTGCCATTCAGAGGTTGAATGGGCAAGTGTCTTTGAACGTGGTATGGTAGTAGGTGCCAGGCGTACCAGTTTGAGTGTGTCAAGAACTGCAGCGCTGCTGAATTTTTCACACTCAACAGTTTCCCGTGTGCATCAAGAATGGTCCACCACCGAAAGGACATCCAGACAACGTGACACAACTGTGGGAAGCATTGGAGTCAACATGCGCCAGCATCCCTGTGGAATGCTTTCCACACCTTGTAGAGCCCACGCCCGGACGAATTGAGGCTGTTCTGAGTGCAAAAGGGGGTGCAACTAAATATTATGAAGGTGTTCCTAATGTTTTGTACAACTCAGTGCATATTTGTACTGGTTCATTTACTACGACTTCGAATGAAGCAGATGTAACATAAAATTAAACATTTAAAACAAATGAAACGATGAAACTATTATAAATGTGTTAACGTATGCACTTGACCAAGGATACGTTAACACACTTTATTGTGTCGATAATTACCCATAAAACAGTAGGCCTTTAAGGCTGCAGGTATGGTGGTTGGTGGCGTGTCCAACCCATAGGTGCCATCTTGAATTAGGCCCATTGTTGGAAGAGAGCATTGTTTGCTCCTTTTTCCCCTCTCATATTCCAAACTGCTTTAGGGGATAATAGAAATTGAATTGTTTAGAGCCATCCATTGGATTATCGACTGTAGACCTGGGATTTCATTGGGATTACTTTTTAGTATTTTTTTTCCTTCAGATTATAGAGCCATATTTTGTTAACATGCAAAAGTCACATTCGAGTGATGCGAGCTCATCCCGGTACCAACAAGCTCTGTAGCAGGATAGCTAACGCTAAAGTCGGGACCTTGACAAACTTAACAGTGAGTGAGTGATGACCGTGAAAACACACAAGGCTGATGGCTATAGCTATGTTCAACCAGTTGATTATTCTTCTGGCTTTATCTAGCTCTGTTTGTGATAGTTTACCTTGCCTCACAGGCTTGCTAGGTAATCCATCCTCTGACTACATCTGTAGACACTAACCTTTGTGGACACTAACCATCTGATAGCGTGTTTTTTTCCCCCTTTTGCGCGAGCAGCATTTGAAGTTGCACATGGCGTAAACAAAGAGCTTTCTGGTCCAAAAGCTTTCGTGACGTGGCCGCGGGTTAATGGGTCTATACTTCCTTGGATTTGAACGTGGACTTCCTTTCAAAGACTGAACCAGAGGTTCTAGTAGGACTAAGGCTCGTTGGATTTGAGTGATTGATTGATTGATTTGTTGCTTATGTTGAACCCCCTCTCTTTTATTCCTGGTAAGGCTGCGGGTCAGGCAACGTCGTCACAAAGAGGAATAGTCGAGTGGAAGCGGCACAGATGAGGATGAGAGGAAGACAGAACTTGACTTTGTCCGCCTGGCCTCGTGATGGTCTAACTGACGGCCCTCCACTATTCTCCCTCTCGTCCCTCCGTCATTGTGGAATGGCCATGATAGACGTGCCATGATTTACCATCTGAGGGAGGGGGGTGATCTGCACAGCAGATGTTTTAGACGTTCTGGACATTTTTTGTTTATCTGGAGCTGGGAGGGCAGAAAGGGGATCGAATTAGAATTGATGGAGTGAATCTGCGGAGTTGCATACAAGCGACCGTTGATCTTTCCCGAGGCCTGTGTTTGTCTGGAAGGTGAGCGATAGCTGTTAGGAATGTGTTGGCGAGGACAATAAAATATATTTGATTCACAACCAAATTCGTTTGGTACACACTGAGACACGGACATACGCACATGGGGACACACACAGACCAATCCCTTCCCCTTGCCCCACCCTCTCTGAGCAGGACTGTTGGTCAGATGCTGGCCCAACAGCAGACCATACCAATAGTTTCTTCTTCCTGTTTACTAATAGAAAATTAGCCAGCTGGGTCACATTCATTTCCCTCTTTCTCTTCCACAGGCTCTGGCCTTCAAAGCAAGCCTGTTTATCATTAACTTGGTCATTTGGTAATTTAAACAGATTTTTATCCGAACAACAACCTCTCCCTCATCCCTGAACACCAACCCGTACACTACACAGCTTAACAGAGCAAGTGCTCAATTAGTCTTCTACTTCTGTGCTCAGTCCTTTTCGATGGCTGTGGAGTGGGGCTTTTGTTTGTCGAAATGTGAGCAGAGAGCACTTTGGAGCGGCTCCACGGACGGCTGTAGCTAGCTAGCTGGGTGACAATGGAGGTGTTAGAGGAGGCAACACACACACACACACACACAGGCAGCCATGTTGAGCTGGCAGCGCTACAACACAAAGCATTTCTCTGTCAGTGGTCAAGCCTGACTGAACCCCCTCTATATTAGAGTCACACACACAAACACATGCGCAAGGGAACACGCACGCACGCGCAAAACACACACACACACACACACACACACACACACACACACACACACACACACACACACACACACACACACACACACACACACACACACACACACACACAGAAAAATACCCATTCCGGTTTTTTCCTTTTAAAACCTGGCTCAAATCTGCTTTTTTCCAGAAATTAGCCATCTGTGCTGTCCGTGAGTGACAATGTTCATATCAATCCTTGAGCACCCTGTCTGCACACACACACAGACACACACACACGTGTGCGCACACAAACACACAAGAATGTGCACGAAGGAACGCAGGCATGCACACAAACCCATCTAAGGTGCATCAACACAACTGATATCTGGCTACTGGAGAGGTAGGGTAAGGGTGTTAAGTGAACCACAAGCAGATTCATTTTGGACTGACTAGGATAGCCACACACAAACACGCACACACTTGCAGACGCGAGCACACACACACACACATTTATACTCACCACAAATAGATACACACACACACACACACACACACATCGTTCCTTTAGGACAAATATGGCTGGTGGCTAATGAATCCTTTTTTAACACCATTAGATTGAAAAATGAGCTGCGCTAGACCGTGCGTATTTTTCCCCACTCTCCTTCTTTTCTGTTAAGCTTGAGTTTCGATGAATGGCTTTCATCAACAAACTGCATCTCATTAGGAGCGATGATGTGCCGTATGCTGATCATCATCATCTGCGAGTGGACTGATGAGCGATGAATGTCATCCTTAATGGAGCCGCGACATCTCCCCCTATCCTCAACCAGCTAGCGCTACGCTAACGCTAATTACACAACATGCAGCAGCAGCTAGCCAGCCACCCGCCGCAACGTACAGACCACGTCCACTAGGTTAACGGCAGAGTCCAGACAGCCAATGAATATTCACCACTCACTCTCAGCGCACGTCGTCGCAGGTGGCTCTTTTTACAGGTGACAGAAGGACGATGAGATGGCGGTTTTTCGGGCGAGATCGCACCTCATGCTAACTTGCAAATCACATTGAGGCAGGGTAACGATAGTAAGTGACTCCTTTGTCCTCACACCGCCTTGGCTGGGGCTGCTGATGCTGTGCTTTGCCTGGAGTTCTCTTGGCCTGTACACAAAAAGAGAACACTCTCTAAGGAAAATGCCCGTTACTTCAAAAACATTGCTGAAGAATGTAGGGTCACTCACCATTACTTTTGGTTAAGTAAACCAGGTGTATGGCGTTCCTTTTTAGGACATCATTCATACGTGGTTTTAAATGTGCAGTTAACCATTCCCGTGTTCATGAGCAATTGCTGGCATGTTTTTCTGAGTATTCTGCCAAATATGTCATAAAAACCTCTCCAAGGCTGCAAGAAATCACAGCCCGTCCCTGTCTCAGGTCTTCGCTGACATGAGGCAGCTGGCTACTCTAGTGGTGTTTTCCCCCTCTGAAGACGCCAACTCTGGAGAGTGTAAAGAGTGTCCGCACTCCGCTCTGAGTTGGCAGAGATTTATGAGTAGGTCACACCAAAGAGTGTAAGAGAGTATATACTCAGGGAGAGTTTGGGCTGAGATTTTACAATGTGCTGGTTGGGTCATAATTCAAAGTTCATACTTGCATATAACACATTTGTAATTACGTAGATTATGAGAGAGAACAGATTTATCCCACACAGGTAGAACAAGTGCAAGCAGACACACACACACTCACGCACACAGGCGGACACATAGGCGCAAACACAACACATACACACACGGCACACCATATGATTAGTCAGACAGAGGTAGGCCTTTTCACCCTTGTTGTTACATACACTGTTACCACGTTATACACTGTTACCACGTTATACACTGTACCACGTCATACACTGTACCACGCCATACACTGTACCACGTCATACACTGTTACCACGTTATACACTGTACCACGTCATACACTGTTACCACGTTATACACTGTTACCACGTCATACACTGTTACCACGTCATACACTGTACCACGTCATACACTGTTACCACGTTATACACTGTTACCACGTTATACACTGTACCACGTTATACACTGTACCACGTCATACACTGTTACCACGTTATACACTGTACCACGTCATACACTGTTACCACGTTATACACTGTACCACGTCATACACTGTACCACGTCATACACTGTTACCACGTTATACACTGTACCACGTCATACACTGTACCACGTCATACACTGTTACCACGTTATACACTGTACCACGTCATACACTGTTACCACGTTATACACTGTACCACGTCATACACTGTACCACGTCATACACTGTTACCACGTTATACACTGTACCACGTCATACACTGTACCACGTCATACACTGTTACCACGTCATACACTGTACCACGTCATACACTGTACCACGTCATACACTGTACCACGTTATACACTGTACCACGTCATACACTGTACCACGTCATACACTGTACAACGTCATACACTGTTACCACGTTATACACTGTACCACGTCATACACTGTACCACGTCATACACTGTTACCACGTCATACACTGTACCACGTCATACACTGTTACCACGTTAAACACTGTACCACGTCATACACTGTTACCACGTTATACACTGTACCACGTCATACACTGTACCACGTCATACACTGTTACCACGTTATACACTGTACCACGTCATACACTGTACCACGTTATACACTGTTACCACGTTATACACTGTTACCACGTCATACACTGTACCACGTCATACACTGTACCACGTCATACACTGTACCACGTTATACACTGTTACCACGTTATACACTGTACCACGTCATACACTGTACCACGTCATACACTGTTACCACGTCATACACTGTACCACGTCATACACTGTACCACGTTATACACTGTTACCACGTTATACACTGTTACCACGTCATACACTGTACCACGTCATACACTGTACCACGTCATACACTGTACCACGTCATACACTGTTACCACGTTATACACTGTACCACGTCATACACTGTACCACGTCATACACTGTTACCACGTCATACACTGTACCACGTTATACACTGTTACCACGTTATACACTGTTACCACGTTATACACTGTTACCACGTCATACACTGTACCACGTTATACACTGTTACCACGTTATACACTGTTACCACGTCATACACTGTACCACGTCATACACTGTACCACATCATACACTGTACCACGTTATACACTGTACCACGTCATACACTGTTACCACGTCATACACTGTTACCACGTCATACACTGTACCACGTCATACACTGTACCACGTCATACACTGTACCACGTTATACACTGTTACCACGTTATACACTGTTACCACGTTATACACTGTACCACGTCATACACTGTACCACGTCATACACTGTTACCATGTTATACACTGTACCACGTCATACACTGTACCACGTCATACACTGTACCACGTTATACACTGTTACCACGTTATACACTGTACCACGTCATACACTGTACCACGTCATACACTGTTACCACGTCATACACTGTACCACGTCATACACTGTACCACGTTATACACTGTTACCACGTTATACACTGTTACCACGTCATACACTGTACCACGTCATACACTGTACCACGTCATACACTGTTACCACGTTATACACTGTACCACGTCATACACTGTTACCACGTCATACACTGTACCACGTCATACACTGTTACCACGTTATACACTGTACCACGTCATACACTGTACCACGTCATACACTGTTACCACGTCATACACTGTACCACGTCATACACTGTACCACGTCATACACTGTACCACGTTATACACTGTTACCACGTTATACACTGTTAGCACGTTATACACTGTACCACGTCATACACTGTACCACGTCATACACTGTTACCACGTTATACACTGTACCACGTCATACACTGTACCACGTCATACACTGTACCACGTTATACACTGTTACCACGTTATACACTGTACCACGTCATACACTGTACCACGTCATACACTGTTACCACGTCATACACTGTACCACGTCATACACTGTACCACGTTATACACTGTTACCACGTTATACACTGTTACCACGTCATACACTGTACCACGTCATACACTGTACCACATCATACACTGTACCACGTCATACACTGTACCACGTCATACACTGTACCACGTCATACACTGTACCACGTCAAACACTGTTACCACGTCATACACTGTACCACGTCATACACTGTACCACGTCATACACTGTCCCACGTCATACACTGTACCACGTCATACACTGTACCACGTCATACACTGTTACCACATTATACACTGTACCACGTCATACACTGTTACCACGTCATACACTGTTACCACGTTATACACTGTACCACGTCATACACTGTACCACGTCATACACTGTTACCACGTCATACACTGTACCACGTCATACACTGTACCACGTCATACACTGTTACCACGTTATACACTGTACCACGTCATACACTGTACCACGTCATACACTGTTACCACGTCATACACTGTACCACGTCATACACTGTTACCACGTTATACACTGTACCACGTCATACACTGTACCACGTCATACACTGTTACCACGCCATACACTGTACCACGTCATACACTGTACCACGTTATACACTGTTACCACGTTATACACTGTTACCACGTCATACACTGTACCACGTCATACACTGTACCACGTCATACACTGTACCACGTTATACACTGTTACCACGTTATACACTGTTACCACGTCATACACTGTACCACGTCATACACTGTACCACATCATACACTGTACCACGTCATACACTGTACCACGTCATACACTGTACCACGTCATACACTGTACCACGTCAAACACTGTTACCACGTCATACACTGTACCACGTCATACACTGTACCACGTCATACACTGTCCCACGTCATACACTGTACCACGTCATACACTGTACCACGTCATACACTGTTACCACATTATACACTGTACCACGTCATACACTGTTACCACGTCATACACTGTTACCACGTTATACACTGTACCACGTCATACACTGTTACCACGTCATACACTGTACCACGTCATACACTGTACCACATCATACACTGTACCACGTTATACACTGTACCACGTCATACACTGTTACCACGTCATACACTATTACCACGTCATACACTGTACCACGTCATACACTGTACCACGTCATACACTGTACCACGTTATACACTGTTACCACGTTATACACTGTTACCACGTTATACACTGTACCACGTCATACACTGTACCACGTCATACACTGTTACCATGTTATACACTGTACCACGTCATACACTGTACCACGTCATACACTGTACCACGTTATACACTGTTACCACGTTATACACTGTACCACGTCATACACTGTACCACGTCATACACTGTTACCACGTCATACACTGTACCACGTCATACACTGTACCACGTTATACACTGTTACCACGTTATACACTGTTACCACGTCATACACTGTACCACGTCATACACTGTACCACGTCATACACTGTTACCACGTTATACACTGTACCACGTCATACACTGTTACCACGTCATACACTGTACCACGTCATACACTGTTACCACGTTATACACTGTACCACGTCATACACTGTTACCACGTTATACACTGTACCACGTCATACACTGTACCACGTCATACACTGTTACCACGTCATACACTGTACCACGTCATACACTGTACCACGTCATACACTGTACCACGTTATACACTGTTACCACGTTATACACTGTTAGCACGTTATACACTGTACCACGTCATACACTGTACCACGTCATACACTGTTACCACGTTATACACTGTACCACGTCATACACTGTACCACGTCATACACTGTACCACGTTATACACTGTTACCACGTTATACACTGTACCACGTCATACACTGTACCACGTCATACACTGTTACCACGTCATACACTGTACCACGTCATACACTGTACCACGTTATACACTGTTACCACGTTATACACTGTTACCACGTCATACACTGTACCACGTCATACACTGTACCACATCATACACTGTACCACGTCATACACTGTACCACGTCATACACTGTACCACGTCATACACTGTACCACGTCAAACACTGTTACCACGTCATACACTGTACCACGTCATACACTGTACCACGTCATACACTGTCCCACGTCATACACTGTACCACGTCATACACTGTACCACGTCATACACTGTTACCACATTATACACTGTACCACGTCATACACTGTTACCACGTCATACACTGTTACCACGTTATACACTGTACCACGTCATACACTGTACCACGTCATACACTGTTACCACGTCATACACTGTACCACGTCATACACTGTACCACGTCATACACTGTTACCACGTTATACACTGTACCACGTCATACACTGTACCACGTCATACACTGTTACCACGTCATACACTGTACCACGTCATACACTGTTACCACGTTATACACTGTACCACGTCATACACTGTACCACGTCATACACTGTTACCACGCCATACACTGTACCACGTCATACACTGTACCACGTTATACACTGTTACCACGTTATACACTGTTACCACGTCATACACTGTACCACGTCATACACTGTACCACGTCATACACTGTACCACGTTATACACTGTTACCACGTTATACACTGTTACCACGTCATACACTGTACCACGTCATACACTGTACCACATCATACACTGTACCACGTCATACACTGTACCACGTCATACACTGTACCACGTCATACACTGTACCACGTCAAACACTGTTACCACGTCATACACTGTACCACGTCATACACTGTACCACGTCATACACTGTACCACGTCATACACTGTACCACGTCATACACTGTTACCACATTATACACTGTACCACGTCATACACTGTTACCACGTCATACACTGTTACCACGTTATACACTGTACCACGTCATACACTGTACCACGTCATACACTGTTACCACGTCATACACTGTACCACGTCATACACTGTACCACGTCATACACTGTTACCACGTTATACACTGTACCACGTCATACACTGTACCACGTCATACACTGTTACCACGTCATACACTGTACCACGTCATACACTGTTACCACGTTATACACTGTACCACGTCATACACTGTACCACGTCATACACTGTTACCACGCCATACACTGTACCACGTCATACACTGTACCACGTTATACACTGTTACCACGTTATACACTGTTACCACGTCATACACTGTACCACGTCATACACTGTACCACGTCATACACTGTACCACGTTATACACTGTGTGCTCGTGGTTTACGCTATGACAACCTATTCCTCCGTTTTATAAGAGAGTCTACCGAGTGTGATGAGGAGGAGGAGGAGGATGATGTACAGCATGCGTCACGTCAGCATAACAGGGAACGAGATAGACATCTTCCATCGTCAAAATAACTCACCAATAATCTTTTGTACTCTGTTTATTGGCATTATTCAGCATTTGTTGACAACAACAAAAACATTCTGGACAAATCGTTAATAAATATTAGTTCAAAATAGGTTGGTTTAGAGGGTGATGCCGCAATCGGTGCAGAATTGCAAAGAGATGTACATTCCTATTTGATCCAGTCCACTGACATGCCTTTTATGAGTCTATCTTGGTTTCAACTTCACTTTTCTATTTTCTATGATTTACAGTTTGGAGTGTGTTGAATGTTTCATGGGCCATGGTGGAGGCCACTCTCCTGCAGCTTATTCGGCGCTGAACACACAAACCCCGTCTATTTCCGTTCCTGTTTGTTAAATATTAATCACACATTCCCACTGTCTTATCCACTGTGTTTGTGTGTGAGTATACTGTTCAAGTACTTTTCATAGTGTGCGTGTGTGTGTGTTCAAATAGAATCATCCAACTCTCCCTTTTACCAAATTCTGCCCGGGTAGAGAAGTGATAGAGTAGGGAAGTGATAGAGTAGGTGCCCCCGTATGTTGAAACTTCTCCCACACAAAACACATGAGAGTGTGAGCGAAATAAAGGAAAGGGTGATCACACCCTTTTGGGTGATTGTAATGTTGTTTGGGTCTGAATTCTTAAACAACACACAAGACAGTTAATGAGAGCATGTGTTCTAAGGCAAAGACAGTCTTGTATTTAATCTTGACCCTGTTGGATCACTCCACCACCTTTCAAGATAAATATTCAAACCTTTTTAATTAAAATCCCCCCGTCCTCTCTAGAAGAGGGATAAACAAATCTAGCTTGCGTTTGTTCCCTCCTGGCCTATCGTATACCATTTTATTAATGATTTCACTTAAACTTAGAAAAGTGCAAGATGGCAAGACACAGCGGAACATGACATAAAAAGAACACAAGTCCTAGCTGAGGGCCTGCACTGTATCTCTGAGTCGCAGTTAATTACAAAAAGCGTTCATGTTTCATTAACCCCTCATCAGTAATTAATCACGCACTTTGATGTAAAGTTCAGCTTACAAAAGCGCAGAGGGAAAATTATCTCGCGGTTATACGAGTACAGCCCTTCCTCACTGTAGTTGGTACAGGGGACGGCCACTTCAGGAACTAAACATTTGTTATGACAGCACTATTTGCTTTCTGCTCCCAAATGCCACCGTACTGCATCTTCCAGGTCCCACAAGAGTCTCTTTGCCACAAGAGGCGGTTTGCATTTCAAACATGAGAGCTGTAGCGTATTGTGCACAAGTGTCCTTTGCCACAAGAGGCGGTTTACATTTCAAACATGAGAGCTGTAGCGTATTAGCTGTAGCGTATTGTGCACAAGAGTCCTTTGCCATTTCATTCTGACAAGTCACTGACTACATTAAAGGAACAGAACATGTTATCGTTGGTGAGTTTGTGATTTTATGTAGGTTTAACGTTGCTGTAAACCTTCTACCCCAGGTCGCAGGTATTTTACTTTCTAAGGTCTTGCTCCAGTACTGTATCTATTGCCAGATTTGTGTACAGTTTCCCAAGCTGAGATGTGATTACGGGTAAAATAAGCCCCAGCCGCCAGTTCGACCAACCGCTCTGTCCTCTCTCTCTGTCTGTCTGGGGTGAGATGGGGGTCGGGGGTGAGGGAGAGGTCAGGGAGAGGGTGTTGTGGGCAGGGTTTGACTGTTGTAGACTGTAGAATGTGTTCTGTAGGGGGTTGGGGGTGAGAGGCAGGTCAGGTTGGATGTGTACACTATGGAGGGTGTGGGGATGGGGTCATTACATGGATGAGGTCATTACACTCTGACTCAGGACCACCTCCATTGGACAGCCCTATAGTCTACTCTTTGAATATGACAACAGAGTGGCATTGTTAGCATATGGGCATTTCCATGTAAAAGGACCTATGAGCACCAACATGGGAAGTTCATAGGAGCATATCAAATTGGGTGTCAAATTGAAGCTAAGAGTCTATAGTTTGGGGAAACTAAGGCATAGATACATTTTTCATCTTAAAAATTAGGTATAAGTAAAGGTTATGACTTCTGGATTAACAGATTTCATAGCTGACACCCCATTCTTTCTGCAGACATCTTTTAAATCTTAATTCGGAGTTGATATTTAACATTTTTGGAAAATGTGGTCGCATAAACACCTGAGGGAGATTTTACCCCAACTCTGTTACCAAAGTTTGCCTCTGCACAGTTCTTCCAATAAATTTGTTTTTGTATATTATTCAGTGGAAACTGATAAAATAGTCCTTGTGCATATGATTGGTCAACATTTCAAATCAATGGTCTTTGTTTGGCACACATTTTAAAGTTAAATTGATTTTGTCAAAGTGTTATTCTGTTAAGGTGGAATTGCCCTTCTATAATGCTAACTTCTTTACCTAACTAACCACACACACCCGACATGTCGACACACCCTTCACCTCCGTTAATCAGTAAGCGCTTGATGGATTGACAGACATTATTAGCACAGAGAGACACTGAACCCTCAGTCAACCTCCCCTCTTCTCCTCTCCTCCCTTCTTCTTCACTTCCTCTCCCACCCAAGCAACCCTGTCCTCCATTCCTCAGAACAGTCCGACTGGAGGCCATGTTACCGTCGTTGACCTTTTTGTTGTTATTGTTCCTGCCTCTGTTGATATCAATTAGGAAATTCTTTAACTCGGCAGAAAAAATTGTGGGCATGTTGTTTTATTATTAAAGAGGAAGAAGAGACACCCCGGCAAACTTGTGCGAGTTAATGAGAAGTAGAGTATAGTTCTTCAGGGAGTTCAATAACACGGCACACAGAACCCCCCCCCGTGTGGAACACAATACGTTAGTGCTCTCCATTCCAATCGGAGGAAATGTTATATTTCCCACTTTTCTTGTTGGCACCATAGGTGCCTTTTCTGAGAAGTTACTGTATATTTATAGTGTGAATGGTTTTAGGTTAAGGAGAGTCAAGGGTGTGTGTGTGTGTGTGTGTGTGTGTGTGTGTGTGTGTGTGTGTGTGTGTGTGTGTGTGTGTGTGTGTGTGTGTGTGTGTGTGTGTGTGTGTGTGTGTGTGTGTGTGTGTGTGTGTGTGCGTGCGTGCGTACATGCGTGCGTGCGTGTGTGTGTGTGTCAGAATATGATCTACAGTGCCTTCAGAAAGTATTCATATCCTTTGACTTATTCCACATTTTGTTGTTACAGCCTAAATTCACTACAACTTGATTGGAGTCCATCTGTGGCAAATTCAATTGTTTAGACTTGATTTAAAAATAAACACACCTGTCAATATAAGGTCCCACAGTTGACACTGCATGTCAGAGCAGAAGCTATACCATGAAGTCCAAGGAACTCTCCGTGGTTCTCAGAGAGAATTGTGATGAGGCATATATCTGTGGGTATAAAGGGTATAAGGGTATAAAAACACTTTTGGAGTGTTGAAAGTTTCCAAGAGCACAGTTGGCTGTCCGTCCGACCAAACTTAGCAACCGGGCAAGAAGGACCTTAGTGAAGGAGGTAACCAAGAACCCAATGACCGCTCTGACAGAACTACAGAGTTCTTTGGCTGAGATGGGAGAACCTGTCAGAAAGACAACAGTCTCTACAGAACTTTACCAATATGGGCTTTATGGGAGAGTGGCCAGAAGGAAGCCACTCTTGAGAAAAAGGCACATGACAGCACGCCTGGAGTTTGACAAAGGCACGTGGAAGACTGAGACCATAAGGTAAATATTCGGATGGCCTGATGGCCTGAATGCAAATCGCAATGTCTGGAGAAAACCAGGCACATCTTACCATGCAGCATGGCTGTGGTAGCATCATGCTATGGGGATGTTTTTCTGTGAGACGGATATGGAGGGTGGGAACAATGAATGGAACCAAATAGAGAGAAACTGCTTGATGAGAAACTGCTTCAGAGTGCAAACAATCTTAGACTGTGGCAAAGATTTACGTTTCAACATGGCAATGCTGGAATGACTTCAGAACAACAGCCCAGCCAAAGCCCAGACTTGAATCACATTGGCGCAGAGGTCTAAGGCACTGCATCTCAGTGCAAGAGGTGTTATTACAGCCCCTGGTTCGTATCCAGGCTGTATCACATGCAGCAGGGATTGGGAATCCCATAGGGTGGTGCACAATTGGCCCAGCGTCATCTGGGTTTGGCAGAGGTAGGCCATCATTGTAAATAAGGATTTGTTCTTACCTAGTAGGATCGGGATCCTTTTTTTCAATTTTCGCCTTAAATGACATACCCAAATCTAACTGCCTGAAGCTCAGGTCCTGAAGCAAAGACATGCATATTCTAGATACCATTTGAAAGGAAACACTTTGAGGTTTGAAAAAAAGTTAAATTAATTAACATATTTGATCTGGTATAAGATAATACAAAGAAAAAAACATTTTTTTTACCCTCTTTGAAATGCAAGAAAAATGCCATAATGTATTATTCCAGCCCAGGCGCAGTGTACACGCAAAGCTTTAGACTTATCCAATGAACCATTGCATATCTGCTCAAAATGTTGTATCAAGACTGCCTAAATGTGCCTAATTGGTTTATTAATACATTTTCAAGTTCATACTTGTGCACTCTCCTCAAACAATAGCATGGTATTCTTTCACTGTAATAGCTACTGTAAACTGGACAGTGCAGTTAGATTAACAAGAATTTCAGCTTTCTGCCCACCTCAGATACAGTATGTCTATGTCCTGGGATTTTTTGTTGTTGTTACTTACAAACCTATGTTAGCTCAACTGTACCGCGGTGGGGACACCGATCCCTGTTCACCACCACTGCCAATCTAACACTTGATAAAATCCCCATATACAGATATAAAAGACTCATACAGACGGACCCAAGATGGCTCAAAGCTGTAATCGTCACCAAAGGGGCTATTTCTGTATTTCATTTTCAATAAATTTGCAAAAAGTTTAAAAAAAATGTTAACATAAAAACATGTTTATAAGGTATTGTGTGTAGATGGGTGAGATTAAAATAAAATGTCAGCCATTATGAATTCAGGCTGTAACATTTACATTTAAGTAGGTTCGAATGTCTAAAACTATTAATTTAATGCCAGTATATTACTACTGTATGATTGCCATAATTTACCATTATTGAAAGAGGCCCATACATCTCGAGCAGTTTCTATCATTTGAGCTTCATGTCCATGGTGTGCAAGATGTTTTCGTACAGTATGTAGCGTGTGTGGGTCTCATGGTCGGGACACTGTCAGTTTGTGTGTGTGTCTGTCTGTGTGTGTGTGTGTGTGTGTCACGTGTATACAGTTGAAGTTGGAAGTTTATATACACCTTAGCCAAATACATTTAAACTCAGTTTTTCACAATTCCTGACATTTAATCCTAGTAAAAAATCTCTGTTTTAGGTCAGTTAGGATCACCACTTTATTTTAAGAATGTAAAAGGTCAGAATAATAGTAGAGAGAATGATTTATTTCAGCTTATATTTTTTTCATCAAATTCCCAGTGTGTCAGAAGTTTACATACACTCAATTAGTATTTGGTAGCATTGCCTTTAAATTGTTTAACTTGGGTCAAATGTTTCAGGTAGCCTTCCACAAGCTTCCCACAATAAGTTGGGTGAATGTTGTCCCATTCCTCCTGACAGAACTGGTGTAACTGAGTCAGGTTTGAAGGCCCCCTTGCTCGTACACACCTTTTCAGTTCTGCCCACAAATTTTCTATAGAATTGAAGTCAGGGCTTTGTGATGGCCACTCCAATACCTTGACTTTGTTGTCCTTAAGCCATTTTGCCACAACTTTGGAAGTATGCTTGTTCATTTGGAAGACCCATTTGCGACCAAGCTTTAACTTCCTGACTGATGTCTTGAGATGTTGCTTCAACATATCCACTTAATTTTCCTCCCTCATGAAGCCATCTATTTTGTATCAAAGATAATTGTGTAGTCTAGAGCGATTTCCTAGGTTAGCTAGCCAGCTATTGTCGTTCTTTTAACGCAATGTAACGTAATCAACACTGCTAGCTAGCCAGCTAGCCCCGAATAGCAGCACAGTAGAAACTATTACACTCAACGGAACAACTTGATTAGTGTAGTGTCAACAACGCAGCCACTGCCAGCTAGCCTACATAGTCAACAACGCAGCCTCTGCCAGCTAGCCTACTTCAGCAGTACAGCAGTACTTTTAATCATTTTAGTCAATAAGATTCTTGCTACGTAAGCTTAACTTTCTGAACACTCGAGACGTGTAGTCCACTTGTCATTCCAATCTCCTTTGCATTAGCGTAGCCTCTTGTGTAGCCTGTCAACTATGTGTCTGTCTATCCCTGTTCTCTCCTCTCTGCACAGACCATACAAACGCTCCACACCGCGTGGCCGCTGGTGGTCCCAGCGCGCACGACCCACGTGGAGTTCCAGGTCTCCGGTAGCCTCTGGAACTGCCGATCTGCGGCCAACAAGGCAGAGTTCATCTCAGCCTATGCCTCCCTCCAGTCCCTCGACTTTTTGGCACTGACGGAAACATGGATCACCACAGACAACACTGCTACTCCTACTGCTCTCTCTTCGTCTGCCCACGTGTTCTCGCACACCCCGAGAGCTTCTGGTCAGCGGGGTGGTGGCACCGGGATCCTCATCTCTCCCAAGTGGTCATTCTCTCTTTCTCCCCTTACCCATCTGTCTATCGCCTCCTTTGAATTCCATGCTGTCACAGTTACCAGCCCTTTCAAGCTTAACATCCTTATCATTTATCGCCCTCCAGGTTTCCTCGGAGAGTTCATCAATGAGCTTGATGCCTTGATAAGCTCCTTTCCTGAGGACGGCTCACCTCTCACAGTTCTGGGCGACTTTAACCTCCCCACGTCTACCTTTGACTCATTCCTCTCTGCCTCCTTCTTTCCACTCCTCTCCTCTTTTGACCTCACCCTCTCACCTTCCCCCCTACTCACAAGGCAGGAAATACGCTCGACCTCATCTTTACTAGATGCTGTTCTTCCACTAACCTCATTGCAACTCCCCTCCAAGTCTCCGACCACTACCTTGTATCCTTTTCCCTCTCGCTCTCATCCAACACTTCCCACACTGCCCCTACTCGGATGGTATCGCGCCGTCCCAACCTTCGCTCTCTCTCCCCCGCTACTCTCTCCTCTTCCATCCTATCATCTCTTCCCTCTGCTCAAACCTTCTCCAACCTATCTCCTGATTCTGCCTCCTCAACCCTCCTCTCCTCCCTTTCTGCATCCTTTGACTCTCTATGTCCCCTATCCTCCAGGCCGGCTCGGTCCTCCCCCTCCCGCTCCGTGGCTCGACGACTCATTGCGAGCTCACAGAACAGGGCTCCGGGCAGCCGAGCGGAAATGGAGGAAAACTCGCCTCCCTGCGGACCTGGCATCCTTTCACTCCCTCCTCTCTACATTTTCCTCTTCTCTCTCTGCTGCTAAAGCCACTTTCTACCACTCTAAATTCCAAGCATCTGCCTCTAACCCTAGGAAGCTCTTTGCCACCTTCTCCTCCCTCCTGAATCCTCCTCCCCCCCCCCCTCCCTCTCTGCAGATGACTTCGTCAACCATTTTGAAAAGAAGGTCGACGACATCCGATCCTCGTTTGCTAAGTCAAACGACACCGCTGGTTCTGCTCACACTGCCCTACCCTGTGCTCTGACCTCTTTCTCCCCTCTCTCTCCAGATGAAATCTCGCGTCTTGTGACGGCCGGCCGCCCAACAACCTGCCCGCTTGACCCTATCCCCTCCTCTCTTCTCCAGACCATTTCCGGAGACCTTCTCCCTTACCTCACCTCGCTCATCAACTCATCCCTGACCGCTGGCTACGTCCCTTTCCGTCTTCAAGAGAGCGAGAGTTGCACCCCTTCTGAAAAAACCTACACTCGATCCCTCCGATGTCAACAACTACAGACCAGTATCCCTTCTTTCTTTTCTCTCCAAAACTCTTGAACGTGCCGTCCTTGGCCAGCTCTCCCGCTATCTCTCTCAGAATGACCTTCTTGATCCATATCAGTCAGGTTTCAAGACTAGTCATTCAACTGAGACTGCTCTTCTCTGTATCACGGAGGCGCTCCGCACTGCTAAAGCTAACTCTCTCTCCTCTGCTCTCATCCTTCTAGACCTATCGGCTGCCTTCGATACTGTGAACCATCAGATCCTCCTCTCCACCCTCTCCGAGTTGGGCATCTCCGGCGCGGCCCACGCTTGGATTGCGTCCTACCTGACAGGTCGCTCCTACCAGGTGGCGTGGCGAGAATCCGTCTCCACACCACGTGCTCTCACCACTGGTGTCCCCAGGGCTCTGTTCTAGGCCCTCTCCTATTCTCGCTATACACCAAGTCACTTGGCTCTGTCATAACCTCACATGGTCTCTCCTATCATTGCTATGCAGATGACACACAATTAATCTTCTCCTTTCCCCCTTCTGATGACCAGGTGGCGAATCGCATCTCTGCATGTCTGGCAGACATATCAGTGCGGATGACGGATCACCACCTCAAGCTGAACCTCGGCAAGACGGAGCTGCTCTTCCTCCCGGGAAGGACTGCCCGTTCCATGATCTCGCCATCACGGTTGACAACTCCATTGTGTCCTCCTCCCAGAGCGCTAAGAACCTTGGCGTGATCCTGGACAACACCCTGTCGTTCTCAACTAACATCAAGGCGGTGGCCCGTTCCTGTAGGTTCATGCTCTACAACATCCGCAGAGTACGACCCTGCCTCACACAGGAAGCGGCGCAGGTCCTAATCCAGGCACTTGTCATCTCCCGTCTGGATTACTGCAACTCGCTGTTGGCTGGGCTCCCTGCCTGTGCCATTAAACCCCTACAACTCATCCAGAACGCCGCAGCCCGTCTGGTGTTCAACCTTCCCAAGTTCTCTCACGTCACCCCGCTCCTCCGCTCTCTCCACTGGCTTCCAGTTGAAGCTCGCATCCGCTACAAGACCATGGTGCTTGCCTACGGAGCTGTGAGGGGAACGGCACCTCAGTACCTCCAGGCTCTGATCAGGCCCTACACCCAAACAAGGGCACTGCGTTCATCCACCTCTGGCCTGCTCGCCTCCCTACCACTGAGGAAGTACAGTTCCCGCTCAGCCCAGTCAAAACTGTTCGCTGCTCTGGCCCCCCAATGGTGGAACAAACTCCCTCACGACGCCAGGACAGCGGAGTCAATCACCACCTTCCGGAGACACCTGAAACCCCACCTCTTTAAGGAATACCTAGGATAGGATAAAGTAATCCCTCTCACCCCCCCTTAAAAGATTTAGATGCACTACTGTTCCACTGGATGTCATAAGGTGAATGCACCAATTTGTAAGTCGCTCTGGATAAGAGCGTCTGCTAAATGACTTAAATGTAAATGTAAATGTGAAGTGCACCAGTCCCTCCTGCAGCAAAGAACCCCCACAACATGATGCTGCCACCCCTGTGTTTCACGGTTGGGATAGTGTTCTTCAGCTTGCAAGCTTCCCCCTTTTTCCTCCAAACATAACGATGGTCATTATGAGACAAACAGTTCTATTTTTGTTTCATCAGACCAGAGGACATTTCTCCAATAAGTACGATCTTTGTCCCCATGTGCAGTTGCAAACCGTAGTCTGGCTATTTTATGGCGGTTTTGAATCAGTGACTTCCTCCTTGCTGAGCGGCCTTTCAGGTTATGTCAATATAGGACTCGTTTTACTGTGGATATAGATACTTTTGTACCTGGTTCCTCCAGCATCTTCACAAGGTCCTTTGCTGTTGTTCTGCGATTGATTTGCTCTTTTTGCACCGAAGTACGTTCATCTCTAGGAGACAGAACGCGTCTCCTTCCTGAGCGGTATATGACAGCTGCGTGGTCCCATGGTGTTTATACTTGCGTACTATTGTTTGTACAGATTAACGTGGTACCTTCAGGCATTTGGAAATTGCTTCCGAGGATGAACCAGACTTGTGGAGGTCTACAATCTTTTTTTCTGCGGTCTTGACTGATTTCTTTTGATTTTCCCATGATGTCAAGCAAAGAGGCAGTGAGTTTGAAGGTAGGCCTTGAAATACATCCACAGGTACACCTCCAATCGACTCAAATGATGTCAATTAGCCTATCAGAAGCTTCTAAAGCCATGACATAATTTTCTGGAATTTTCCAAGCTGTTTAAAGGCACAGTCAACTTAGTGTATGTAAACTTCTGACCCACTGGAATTGTGATACAGTGAGTTATAAGTGAAATAATCTGTTTGTAAAGAATTGTTGGAAAAATGACTTGTGTCATGCACAAAGTAGATGTCCTTCAACTGTATGTGGGTGCCACGTGTGTGTGTGTGTGTGTGTGTGTGTGTGTGTGTGTGTGTGTGTGTGTGTGTGTGTGTGTGTGTGTGTGTGTGTGTGTTATTCAGAGGGACATGTCTGTGTGCACCTCCGCCAGGAATATAGCCAAGTGTTTCTCTATATAGACACATGCCGTATGGAAAATCACATAATATGCATGGACACTTAGCAGAAGTAGCCAAACATGGTGTATTGTTTGTTTGTTGATATGCTGTAGTTAACCAGACATTGTCGTGAGTAATGGAATCCTGATCAAGGACGAATGTCAGTTTCTCCTTCTCTCTCGGTGTCTCTTTCTTCCTTTGTGAACACACACAAACACACACACACACACACACACACACACACACACACACACACACACACACACACACACACACACACACACACACACACACACACACTTTCTCTGCACCAAGCACTGTTCTCATTCCACTGGAACATTATCAGTGGTTCACAGAGCCAAAGGGTCAGACACAAGACCTCTCTCTCACCCCTGACCCTGCCATGACCTCCTGACCTCAGATTCATCAAGGCTGTGCTACTGTTGGGTTCATGGGGTCAGCCACTGTTCAAAGTCACACAGTAGCACTGGGAATGCACCCTCTCTACTAAACCCTTCTTCCCCTGCCTAGATAGTGTGAATTAGCCAGTCTACTAAGGAATGCATTTTTTATATTTTACAGGTCACCTGATCTCATGATCTCTGTACTGGACTATTTCAAGAGGTACCAGGGAATCTGAGAGTAGCTGTCGTTTATCTATGAACTGTACATTTGAATGTGACTATGAGATGGTATGATGAACGATAGTGATGAACAGTTGCTTTGCCCTGCTGCCCTCTTGCTTGGAGGGATTTCTGTTGCTTTGGAGGCCCATCTCTTTATCATTCATTACCGTAATCGTAAATACAGACACACTCACCCACATTTGGTATTTCCCTCGTGTTTCAGGGTGACAAATCAAGTGATATCCCACCTCGACCCTTTGACCGCTCAGGCCTTCTGGGTAATGATGATACTGATGGCATGACAGCCATGTTGCCCAGCGGCCATCTGGACTTCCTGTCATAGCTCTGTGATTGAGAAGGAGACCGACCACCGGCCACACATTGATTTCCACAACAAGTCTCCCCTACAGGGCTCCATCCAGTGTGGCCACTCAGCATTGTGCACAGTGACCTCTGAACTCTCTCAGAGAGGCTTCGGGAGGTCACTGGGTTGACTGTCATCGTTGGCCCATCGTTCCCCCTCTCTCCCTTAGCCTAACCCTAAAGTTCACCATCACCCTCAGAGCTGATACTGTCTGGGATGTGATGAATCCACTATAGCCATCTGATAGTCAGACCTTTGGTGTTACGTAAGGAGAACGATACAGATCCGCGTCCGTGTTGCTTAATACAAAGAGTCGTGAGCCGTGTCCTCTTTAATTCTGTGACACCTCGGACCACCCAGTCACAACCTGCGCAGTTATGGCCATGTGGGGATCCACATAATCCGGTGGGTTCTCCTTGTGATTGATCGCTATTGTAGAGTTAAATACCTGCTGGTACCTGGCAGAGAACAGTGGCGCTTGGGCCTCATCCCATCAGGTCCTGATTATTCTCAGGGACACAGAGGGCTCCCAAAAACACACCATCATGACAAATGAAGGCCCAGGGGTGGGAGGGTTGAAGGCAGCCGGTGGAGAGTGAGAGTAGAGTCAGTCACTGCAGACCGATACCAGTGCATATTTAGGGCCCCACACTGGGCCTAAAACAGTGTTTGACGTGCAGTAGCAGTGGGGAGGGATGTAGCAGACAATCTGTATTGTCATATGGATGAGCTGAAAGAAAGTCATCAAATGTCTATTGAGAATTCCAGCCAGCTGTCTTGATTAACACATTCAGCACTGAATCAACTCCATGGAGAGGGAGAGGCACATCCAGCCACAGGCACATTTCTGAAGCTTTTGACACTTTTATTTTTTTGCTCATTTCGCATGTTTATTGTCATGGTAATGAAGTCGCAGTGTTGTTGTCAGATTTTTGGATCCATCATAAATGTATGTAAGAGCTACTACTCATACCCCCTGTCCTCCGTCCCCCCCGTCCCCCCAGCACTGTCAGTGATCATGACACCCTGAATGTAGCCTAATTGAGCGAAACGAAAATGTTTCTAAAATGTTTTATTGAGCAATTATTGTGCGGTGACAACCCCCCAAAAGCATTGCTCGTATTGTGGCTCGGATTAGTGTCGAAGAAGGAAACTTGTTACATTTCCCATCAACTTCCCTTCAGACATGTAGTCCTGTGATCAATAAACCCATAAAGATGATCTAATAGCTTTGCCTGTTCTGAGTGAAGTGATTTCAGTGCTGCGCGTGGGAGTCAGTCTCCACCAGAGACGAGCTTAAAGCATGAACATGTTGAGAAAATACAAATTAACAAGGTAAATACCAAATCCTTTGCCTGTTAGAGGACTTTTTTCCCTCTGTTCTTTTCTGTTCTTTTCTCTTGCTCACTTGCATTTGAGCCAATCCACCACAGAACACTGATCTCAATGGGCTTCTAAGGGCTCTGTGGGAATAGCAGGTGTGCTCCTGCCATGTGTGAGGCAATCAGAGGTCTGTTTCGACACAATCAATCCCACACAACACCGATATGAGGGAGATGCACCATCTGTGGATGTGTTGCTCTTCACATTGCCTAAAAGTTCAACAAGCAAACAAGCAAACAGACTGAAGTGTGAATGCTGAAGTGGCACCCCGGTATGGACTGTGTCTGTATGTTCTTCCTCATCTCTCTGTCTCTCTCTCTCTCTCTCTCTCTCTCTCTCTCTCTGTCCCTATCTCTTTCTCCGTCCTTCTTTCCATATCCCTCCCTCTCTCGCCGTCTCTCTTTCTCCATCCCTCTCTCCATATCCTTCCCGCTCTCTCTCTCCATATCCGTCCCTCCCTCTCTCTCTCTCCGTATCCATATCTACCCCCCTGACTCTTTCTGTTTCTCTCCCTCTCTCTCTGGATCTGGCTCTGGCTCTGGCTGTAGCTCGGCAGCCATTAGCTTTACAAATCCAGCCTTTGATCTGTATTTGGGTTGGTGCCTGTGAGGGGGGTGGAGCTTCAGGGTAGTGTAAAGAGGTGTGTGTGTGTGTGTGTGTGCGTGCGTGAGTGCACAGGGGGGTGTATGTGTGTGTCTGTGGAGTAGCAGGGTGTACTGCAGGGCGTTGGTAGCCACTGCAGCAGATAAGAGTGGTGAGCGTGTCCGTCCACTCTCACCGCGGTATAAAGAGGGAGTCAGTCAGTTCTCAGGGAGAAGCAGGGATGATAATGTCAGTTCATTTGCATTTGTACTGAATGAATAAGCTGCCTAATGGTTTAAATATAACTCACTTACTGCTCACTCAAAATTCCCATCTCTGCCCTGTCTGTCGCACGCCCATCAACCCCCCTCCACTTATCTCACCCTCCACAGCCTCTCTCTCCTCCACTCTCTCTTCCTTGCTCCATAACATCACCCAATACTTCTCCTCTTCCCTGTTCCTGCAAGCGCCGAGATTATTACATTATTAAATGGAAATCACTTTCACTTCTCACTTAGCCCTTGTTTGATTCCAAATAGCTGCTTCGATGACTGTTTATGACTGCCGTACGAGTTCAGATTGTACAAAGCACATTATCAGATGATGGGGGTGACTAAGGATGAGACTCCAGACTAAAACAGACTGGTGGCAGTCTTTTTGTTCCCAGACCGTCCAGCCTGTCTCTTCTCCTGAGTCTCTCCTTTTCCTTCTCCCAGTTTAATCAGTTTGACCTCTCTTCCATTCTTCACTCCTCCCCCTACATCTTTCCTCTCCTTTCCCCCTTCTCTATCTCCCTCTTCTCTCCCTCTTCTCTCCCTCTTCTCTCCTTCTCCCCATTTTCTCCTGAGGGATAATGAAAGGTTCCCCTCTTCCACTGTGGAGCTTGCTGGGAGAATGCACCTGTTTCTGCTTCCGCGTACCCGCACTGCATTAAGTGGGGATTTATGGATCCGGGTTCCCATTGAACCAAACCATTTGTCTTCCAGTTTAGTTTACCAGCATTCTTTATTCCCCGCAGATTTAAGGAAAAGGACAAAAGGAAACATGTTAAGGGCTATGGCCTCCTAATTTCTCTTACGGTGGAAGCCAAACAGCCCACAGCGGTCCTCTTCTACAAAAGGCTGCTGTGTGTAGATGGATAGACGTGATGGAAATGCAGGATAATTGTAGTACAGTGAGGATGTCTGGTTTATGGGTCTTTTACATGAGTATATTTGGGTTTCAAATGGGTCTCTCTCGTCAAATCGGGAATGATTCCATGTCTAAATGTCGAATCATAGAATTTAATTGTATCAGAGACACAATATAATAAGAGTTCTTATTAATTCTGTGCATCTACTAGACATGGGATACTGCAGATCAGTTGTCCCTTATATAGGGCAGTAAATGGAGATTGAAATCTTGATTGAAAGGGAGAGGATTCCCAGTAAGATTCCTTTAGAGACTTCCTGATCGTACAATCCCAGGATCAGCAAGTTTGTCGAAGCTGTAGTGTCAATCATTGACGAGAATCATTTTTCTCAAGGCAAGTGAATCTCAATGAAGTTATTGTGTCAGTGAATGGGTTGAACATGTTTCAATGTCTCATTAAGTACAACTGGAAAGAGGACTTAATGCAATTGCACTGTTTGTTGCAAATCAACATGATCATTTGTGTTTTTCATGGATCTGTCATTCTTGTTACAGTTCGGCAGATTCTCTTGTCCAGAGCGGCTAAGCGTATACGTTTTCATACTTTTACCCCCCCCCCCCCCCCCCATGCTCTACCAACTGAGCCACACGGGACCCCAATTGAACAGCGACGATTCAACCCTCTGGCCCTGATAAAGCACACCCAAAGTATCCTCATCCTTACACTCTTCGGAAAACGGGTTCCAAAAGGCTTCTCCGGTTGTCTCCATAGGAAAACTCTTTTCGGTTCCACGTAGCACACTCTGGGGAATAAGGGTTCTACCTGGAGCCAAAAGGGTTCTACCTGGAATCAAAAATGGTTCTTCAAAGGGTTCTCCTCTGGAGACAGCCGACGAATCCTTTTAGGTTACAGGTAACAACTTTTTCCCCCCCTAAGAGTGTAGAACCTAGTGGGAGCCAAGTTGTTGTGACCAGACTTCTCACCAGATACCCTGTGAAAGGAGCTCAGCCTCAACCATCTCCCATCTCTGGTGCTCAGAGGCAGAACATGCATTAAAGTGAAAAAGCTTTCACCCCCCCTCTGACTGCATGTGTGTATTTAGTATCTACGTACTCTGAAACCTTCCCTAAAGGCTGTCATCGTCAAGTCTACATCCCGCCTCCTTTGCGGCGCGACCTAACCAGGATCCACATCTGCATGTAGGGGGGCGGCAGTTGTGGAGCGGAGAAGGGTTCTTGCTGGTTTTTGTTTTTTTGAAAATCTTTTGAAATCTTCCGCGGTGGGATGAGATATGAAAGGCTGGCGAGAGGTGTTCCTGGGTAACCGCTAGCATCTCACCACCTCTCTCTGCTCCGACTGTGACCCCAGCCCCGGGTGTGTGTGTTTTGATTCCCTTTGTACATGCTCTCTAAGATGCTCTCACTTTCTCTCCTCTCCTTCGTCTCTGAAATGAATGAAAGTAGCTCCAGAAATACATCGCCCCTGGTTTGTTGTTGCCCATCGACGTCTTTTTTTGTTGTTCATTTTTTGCCTCTTTTTCTCTTTTTATTTCTTCCTTTATTAATTTTTTCCAAGTCTCCCTTTACGATCAATATCAGTTTGGTGTGTTTTGAAGCCTCGCGGCCAATGAAACCTGAGCTACTGGATTTTGAAGTTGGAATTCTGACATTTTTTAGCAGTGAAGATAATGGTCGAAAATAGGATCATTTGGGAAATGTTACGTAAAAGTCTAAATACGTTTCCCCGATTTCAGTTAAATATGACATAAAACAATACAGGTTCATTTGAAGTAACTTAGATTTTTGTTGGGTCTGTTTGGTTGTTTGGAGTCTGTTCCTTTCGTACATATTCAATGTCTGACATGACAATAACAGAGAATCTATTTTAAATGTCTTTCAAGAAAATCCTAAAAAAAATGAAATTGAAATTTGCCTCTTCTAAGCTCCATGTTGCCCTCTTCCACCACTCCCCCCCAAAACTAAGAAGTCCTCCACTTAGTGTAGGTCAGTTCAGAGGACGAAGGCAGTACTACTGTCCAGTTCTACTGGGGACCTATGACCTACATGTCTGGCTAAGACCGCTGGCTTCATCCCCTTCACGCCTGGATGTCAATTACACCATCAGCTGTTGTTGAAACAACGTGACTCCTTGTTGGGGGGGTGAGAACAGAACAGTGAGCCTCACTCCAGCTCTATCCCTCCCGACCTCCCTCTCTTTCTCCCTCCCTCCCTCCATCCCTCCATCCTCTCCTCCCCAATTACCTGCACCTGCTCCGCTGCTTTTACTGTCAGCCGGTCGGGTCCTGCCGCGCCTGACGAGGGGCCATCATCGTCTGTCTGTCTGTCTGTCAGGGCTGTGTGAACACGGGGATGTAAAGAGCAGAGCGAACTGAGCCGACTGGTTTACCTTTTATCCCCTCCGTCATCTGTCCGACTGGCCATAAAGAAGCAAACGGGCCGCGTCAGAGAGGGCACATAAAGGCGCGCGCGTGTGTGTGTGTGTGTGTGTGTGTGTGTGTGTGTGTGTGTGTGTGACAATGCTTTACACCCCTCTTTCTATTCATTTCTATTCATAACAATGCTGCCCTTTGACAAACTGCTATAGTACACGAGTGGGGAAATGGTAAATAAAGTTTACTTACAAGATCGTTACAGCGTAATACAGTAGTAATACATTATGCATTTTGTCTGTCGGCTTCATTATCTTGTTACCATAGATTTATTTATTTTTATTTTATTTCACCTTTATTTTAGGCTATTGAGAACAAGTTCTCATTTGCAATTGGCCAAGATAAACAGCATGAACAGACCACAGAGTTACACATGGAGTAAGCAATTAACAAGTCAAACTAGATAAAAAAAAATGGTAAAAAAAAAAAAATTAACAGTCAATAACAATGGGCAGTCTATATACAATGTGTGCAAAAGGCATGAGGTAGGCGAATAATACAATTTTGCAGATTAACACTGGGGTGATAAATGATCAGATGGTCATGTACAGGTAGAGATATTGGTGTGCAAAAGAGCAGAAAGGTAAATAAATAAATAAAATAAAAAAAACAGTATAAAAACAGTATGGGGATGAGGTAGGTGAAAATGGGTGGGCTATTTACCAATAGACTATGTACAGCTGCTTCATTAGCTCTTGATAGCTGATGTTTGAAGTTGGTGAGGGAGATAAAAGTCTACCTGTACTTATGTAATCAATTGATTTTCGAGTAGTCTAAAAATGACATTTTAGAGTGTGTGACGTTTCGCTAAGACGTGACTGATGAGGGGTAATGCGAGAACGAGAGAGGGAGGGGGAAGAGAGAGAGGGAGGGGGAAGAGAGAGAGGGAGGGGGAAGAGAGAGAGGGAAAAATAGGGAGAGAGAGATATTTAGGCATCATTGCTTTCCCTCCAGGTGTCTTTGGCCTGCATGATTTCATCTGCGGGCCATAATAAACTTCCTTAATGAAATAAGTAATTAACATATTATAATTGTGCTGTGGATGATTTTGACAGAGATCATTTTCCGTATCTAATGCTATGCTAATTTAATCTGTTCCCCTCCTCTGCCCGACACGACCCTTCTGTGATTAAGTTTCATGGCATCTCACTTTCTGTTTCCTCACCTCTCCATAGCTTTCTCCTCTCAGTCTCCCCCTCCCTCCCTCCCTCCCTCCCTCCCTCCCTCCCTCACCCTCCCTCCCTCCCTCCCTCCTCCCTCCCTCCCTCCCTCCCTCCCTGTGGTTGTGATGGATTGACTCTTCCTCTGTAGTTCAGGGCCTTGTTGTCGTCGTTTTGCGAGGAGGAGAGACGTGCACAGATGGCAGGGGACTGGAGGCCAGGGTGGAGGCTCTCCTCTCCTCTGTCTGTATGTGTGGTCTGTGCTCGTCTGCATGGGAAATTAGTACAGAGAGGAAGAGCATGGAGGGAGGGAGGGAGGGAGGGAGGGAGGGAGGGAGGGAGGGAGGGAGGGGAATCACTGCACTGATTGAAATATAGCTGTTCTGGGCCCGGTCGTCATGAAGAAATAGAAGAGCCCCCACTTCTGGCCCAGAATCTCAGCACAGCGACTATCCCTCAGTGGATTGGGCAGAGGAAAGGGATAGGGAGGGGGTCGAATGATCTCATTCAGCTGTGGCTCCGATGTGGGACCACCCCCATCTCTCTCCCTCTGACCCACTCTGCACCTCCCACAGTGGATGGAGACACACACAGGCTCTCTCTTTCTCCCTCTCGCCCTCATCCATCTCTCTCTCTCTCTCTCTCTCTCTCTCTCTCTCTCTCTCTCTCTCCGTCACCCATGAAACGATTCGCACAGTGTTCCCGTCATAACCTGCTGATCCAGCCCCAGCGTTCCTCCCTCCTGGGAATACCGCCAGGGGAATATCCCACCCCACACCCCCTGTGCATCGACCGAGCACACAGGCTGAGACTGGGAGACGGACGGACAGGGGAGACCGGCAAAGTACCTCCCTGTTGTTCACAGAAATAGGCAGGGCTTCTGTTCCCGTGGGAGACCAACACTTTACCGTCACTTCCAAAGACAATATTATCACTCTCCCTGCTTTTGTTCACAGACAGATGGGTTTGAGAGACAGTGTTTCTGGACTTCTTTTGAACAGTCAAGTATTTTTAGGCCTTGGGTGTTTGAATACATGGAACTCTATAGGAAAACACAACACAGAACGAAGGAACGGTGAATAATACATAACCAGCATTTTGTAAAACAGTTTCCACTATTTTAAGTAGAGCACACAGAACAACTGAGCTGTATGAATATTGTAGGATAGAGAGGCTTCATCATCCCTGGCAGGTTTGTGTGTGTGTGTGTGTGTGTGTGTGTGTGTGTGTGTGTGTGTGTGTGTGTGTGTGTGTGTGTGTGTGTGTGTGTGTGTGTGTGTGTGTGTGTGTGTGTGTGTGCGTGTGCGTGCGTGCGCGTGCGTGCGTGTCGCGCGCGTGTGTGTGCGTGTCGCGCGCGTTTGCATAATTTAATTAAAAACTTTGTGTCCATTTCACCTTAGGTAAAATCCAATGTGTCCACCATTAACTGTGCTTAGAAATCAATGTCTCTTGACTTCGCCGTGTTAAAAGGGCATTGTTAATTCAGGAGCAAAATACCCGTTCACTTATGCAGTCATAATTGATAACGAATGAATAAGTTCTACTCTAAATGGAGCGTGAAAATATATATATATATATATATATATATATATATATATATACAGTGGGGCAAAAAAGTATTTAGTCAGCCACCAATTGTGCATGTTCTCCCACTTAAAAAGATGAGAGAGGCCTGTCATTTTCATCATAGGGACATTTCAACTATGACAGACAAAAGGAGAAAAAAAATCCAGAAAATCACATTGTAGGATTTTTAATGAATGAATTTGCAAATTATGGTGGAAAATAAGTATTTGGTCATTAACAAAAGTTTATCTCAATACTTTGTTATATACCCTTTGTTGGCAATGACAGAGGTCAAAAGTTTTCTGTAAGTCTTCACAAAGTTTTCACACACTGTTGCTGGTATTTTGACCCATTCCTCCATGCAGATCTCCTCGAGAGCAGTGATGTTTTGGGGCTGTTGCTGGGCAACACGGACTTTCAACTCCCTCCAAAGATTTTCTATGGGGTTGAGATCTGGAGACTGGCTAGGCCACTCCAGGACCTTGAAATGCTTCTTACGAAGCCACTCCTTCGTTGCCCGGGCTATGTGTTTGGGATCATTGTCATGCTGAAAGACCCAGCCACGTTTCATCTTCAATGCCCTTGCTGATGGAAGGTTTTCACTCAAAATCTCACGATACATGGCCCCATTCATTCTTTCCTTTACACGGATCAGTCGTCCTGGTCCCTTTGCAGAAAAACAGCCCCAAAGCATGATGTTTCCACCCCCATGCTTCACAGTAGGTATGGTGTTCTTTGGATGCAACTCAGCATTCTTTGTCCTCCAAACACGACGAGTTGAGTTTTTACCCAAAAAGTTATATTTTGGTTTCATCTGACCATATGACATTCTCCCAATCTTCTTCTGGATCATCCAAATGCTCTCTAGCAAACTTCAGACGGGCCTGGACATGTACTGGCTTAAGCAGGGGGACACGTCTGGCACTGCAGGATTTGAGTCCCTGGCGGCGTAGTGTGTTACTGATGGTAGGCTTTGTTACTTTGGTCCCAGCTCTCTGCAGGTCATTCACTAGGTCCCCCCGTGTGGATCTGGGATTTTTGCTCACCTTGTGATCATTTTGACCTCACGGGGTGAGATTTTGCGTGGTGCCCCTGATTGAGGGAGATTATCAGTGGCCTTGTATGTCTTCCATTGCCTAATAATTGCTCTCACAGTTGATTTCTGCACCAGCCTGGTGCAGGTCTACAATTTTGTTTCTGGTGTCCTTTGACAGCTCTTTGGTCTTGGCCATAGTGGAGTGTGACTGTTTGAGCTTGTGGACAGGTGTCTTTTATACTGATAACAAGTTCAAACAGGTGCTATTAATACAGGTAACGAGTGGAGGACAAAGGAGCCTCTTAAAGAAGGTCTGTGAGAGCCAGAAATCTTGCTTGTTTGTAGGTGACCAAATACTTATTTTCCACCATAATTTGCAAATAAATTCATAAAAAATCCTACAATGTGATTTTCTCAAAATAAAATTATAATTTTGTCTGTCATAGTTGAAGTGTACCTATGATGAAAATTACAGGCCTCTCTCATCTTTTTAAGTGGGAGAACTTGCACAATTGATGGCTGACTAAATACTTTTTTGCCCCACTGTATAAATATATATTATAATATCAACTGTATGTAGCTGTTTCATCTAAATTGTGCTTTCATTTATCTTTCAGAATCATATGACAGGTGAGATGAAATGATGCGCTCCTGTCCATGTGTGTGTAGGAGAGAGAGGTCAGGCTGAGTCAAACAAGAGGACGGGTAATATGAAACAGCTGAAATGTTGAACGTACAGGGCGTTTAGTTCCTTAGGATGAGTGGCAGGACACATGCCACTACATAATGAGAGGTCACCCCTCCACATCTCTGCTAAAGGGTATAGCTACCGTACAGTACACACACACACACACTAGCGACACACTCCCATTACAACTACAGCCAATAGATGCATGTGGAGGCCAGAGAGTCACTGTATTGATAGGTACAGTCATATTATGCTTCACTTGTCTCTGATTCCAGGTCAAGCAGATGATTGGCTACACTGCCATAGGCAACCGTTTGAAACATGGAAGTCGCGTGACGTGTCCGCTTCCCATGTCAGGACACACGCAGTCTCCTGCAGCAGTTAACCTTGCCTCATTACGAATCTCTTTCAATGATTCTCGGTAGGATGTTTCAAGAACGTCGACTTATGTGTTGTGAGCGTAGAAATAGACTGTCTAGTCAAAGGACAATTGTATCTATGAATGGTTCACGTTGAGCACATATTATCCCCCTTTTGAAATATCTGCCTGACCCTTGGACGACCTTTTGCGAATAGCAAAGTGCAGAAATAAAACCAGTTGCGGCGAGGCTGGATCGATCGGGGGCCCTCTCCACAGCTCTCTGTCCCCTGGTCTCAGACAGACACAGGAATCATTGGGACAGACGTTAATCGAAGGCTGTCACCGCAGTGTCTAGCAGGAGAAGATGATCCCGTTCTCTTTTCATTTTCTTTCTCCTATCCTCCTATTCTCCTTTCCTTTTTCTCTTTTTCTCTGTCATGCCCTGACCTTAGATATCTCTGTTTTTCTATATATTTTGGTTAGGTCAGGGTGTGACTAGGGTGGGTACTTTTTGTATGTCTAGGGTTTTTGTATGTCTAGGGGTTTTTGTATGTCTATGTTGGCCTGATATGGTTCCCAATCAGAGACAGCTGTTTATCGTTGTCTCTGATTGGGGATCATATTTAGGTAGCCATTTTCCTCATTTGTGTTGTGGGATCTTGTCTATGTTTAGTTGCCTGTCTGCACTATTCGTATAGCTTCACGGTTCATTCGTTGGATTTGTTGTTTTTGTTAAGTGTTTCATTCATTCGAAGAGAATGTACGTATACCACGCTTCGCCTCGGTCTCACTCATATGACGATCGTGACATTCTCTCTGGCAGTCTCTCTCTCTCTCTTCTTTCTCTTTTTCTCTGGCAGTCACTCTCTCTCTCCCCTCTTCCCTTTCTCTCTTTCTTTCTCTTTTCCTCTCTCTCTCTTTCTTTTTCGATTTCTCTTTCTCTACCTCTCTATCTCCCCCCTCTTTCTTTCACCAGGTTGTAATGATAGGATAAATCTCAAGGCCCAATCAGCAGAATAGGACAGAGTCCCAAGGCTAATGGAATGCATGCAGATATGTTGTCTTTGTGTCTGAATGTATGAGCAGAGGAAATGAATGTGGGGCTCACCCAGTCAGATGTCATTTCTTGCCCTGGCTTTTGCCCTGCAGAAAAACTCTGACTGACTGCTGCAGACTCAGCTGTCTGAATGGCTGAGGACACACACACACACACACACACACACACACACACACACAAATGCATACACATACAGTACCACTCAAAAGTTTGGACACACCTACTCATTCAAGGGTTTTTCTGTATTTTTACTATTCTTTCACTATTATAATAGCGAAGACGTCAAAACTATGAAATAACACACATGGAATCATGTAGTAACAAAAAAAAGTGTTATTTTTCATTTGGCATTCTCTCAACCAGCGAGGTAGTCACCTGGAATGCATTTCAATTAACAGGTGTGCCATGTTAAAAGTTAATTTGTGGAATTTCTTCATGTGTTTGAGCCTATCACTTGTGTTGTGACAAGGTAGGATTGATATAGAGAAGATAGGCCTATTGGTCCATATTATGGCAAGAACAGCTCAAATAAGCAAAGAGAAATGACAGTCCATCATTACTTTAAGACATGAAGATCAGTCGCAAAAAATGATCAGGCGCTATGATGAAATTGGCTCTCATGAGGACCGCCACAGGAATGGAAGACCCAGAGTTACCTCTGCTGAAGAGGATAAGTTCATTAGAGTTACCAGCTGCAGAAATTGCAGCCCAAATAAATTCTTCACAAAGTTCAAGTAGCAGACACATCTCATCATCAACTGTTCAGAGGAGACTCTGTGAATCAGGCCTTCATGGTCGAATTGTTGCAAAGAAACCACTACTAAAGGACATCAATAATAAGAAGACTTGCTTGGGCAAAGAAACATGAGCAATGGACATTAGACTGGTGGAAATCTGTCCTTTTGAGATTTTTTGGTTCCAACTGCCACGTCTTTGTGAGACGCACAGTAGGTGAATGGATGATTTCCGCATGTGTGGTTCCCACCGTGAAGCATGGAGGAGGAGGTGTGATGGTGTGCTTTGCTGATGATACTGTCAGTGATTTATTTAGAATTCAAGGCACACATAAAAATTGAGATGGTTTGGGATCAGTTAGACTGCAGAGTGAAGGAAAAGCAGCCAACAAGTGCTCAGCATATGTGGGAACTCCTTCAAGACTGTTGTAAAAGCATTCCAGGTGAAGCTGGTTGAGAGAATGCCAAGATTGTGCAAAGCTGTCATCAGGGAAAAGTGTGGCTACTTTGAAGAATCTAAAATCTAAAACAAGTTTTGATGTCTTCACTACTGTTCTACAATGTAGAAAATAGTACAAATATAGAAAAACCCTTGAATGAGTAAGGGTGTCCAAACCTTTTATTGGTACTGTACATATGAACACACACACAAACGTACATGCACATGCAAACACAGGCATACGCACACACACATAGGAACACGCACACGCACGTACGAACTCAGGGACACAAGCACTTACAAATACATCCACGAGCACCAAACACTCACACACATGCTTCGAGTGTCCTCTTTCACGGAGTGACAGGTGTACATGGACGGCACAATATGACTAGAGACCATGGTAACAATGGCTCGTCTCCGGGGAAAAGCTTAGCCTTGCACGGGTCCGTCAGACATGAAAGAGACAATTTCAGGTGGCAGAAAATGGAGCTGAATGGATATAAAGGAAACATTTGGGGTTCTGTGGCACTCAGCATCGCCGGCGGCAACGGCTTTGATAGGAAAATGGATTCTGATCCTTGATTATATACACCACAATCTGAAACAGCCAGAACACGGAAGCGACTTGAATTAAATGGTGAAGATACACTCACCAGGACCATTAGGTTGCCATTTTCATCTCTCCTCTCAGCACGAGACCAACAACTTCTCCCAAAACCAGGCAATGTCGAATATATCTAAAACAATTCAGTGATCAAGGTCTTTCACAGTAAGCAGGTGCTAGGAGTAGAGCTTTTATGGTACAGCCCAGTACTGACTCTGTAACAGCAGACGTACCCTGCCAATATAAATGCAGTATTTTGTTGTTGGTGTATTTTCACCATCCAGACTCCATTGTTTGTGGTTGTGTGTGTGTGTGTACACCGCCCCATTGTGTGTGTGCGTGTGTGTGTTATCCTTGGGCCCTGGCCATGTCAATCAGCCCCCTGCAGAGCAACTGCCCTTCACGCTTCTGTTTATCTACTGCCGCTGAGGACTGGGACACCAGATAAGAGTACATCACACACACACACACGCACACACGCACATACACACACGCGCGCACACATGCACGCGCGCACGCACGCACGCACGCACGCACGCACACACGCACGCACGCACGCACACACACAGAAAACAGAGTTGTAATGACATTTTATCCTGCAGTTTAATTGACATGCATGTCTTCATCTCTCTAAGAGAACTGATCCTCTCCCTTCTCATATTCTGATTGAGCTCATTTAAGCTTGTGAGTGCAGTGATCACACTGTACCTGTTTCACATCAAATTAGCCACCCATTTGAATTCAAATGTCACATCCTAACACCAACTGAATTGCTCTGCCCCCCCAACCTGCGAACTAATCGAGGAAGAGAATGAGGAAGTGAAAGAGAGGAGCAGCAGTGGACCTGTGAGCTGCACATGTTCAGGGGTGTCTTGGGGACAATTGAAATGGCTGAATGAAGCGTTGTGATAAGTCTTCATGGACAGCAAGCTAGCCCACCTGGCCCATGTGTGTGTGTTCTGTATGATGGGAGTATATTCATCAACCTTTCCCCCTGGCACCACACGGCACTCAGCACTGAAACACCAATACCTCGCTACTGATAAAGCCATGGACTCACAGACATGCATGCATTATCACAAACACGTTTGGGAGAGTGCGTGCATGTGTGTGTTTGCACGCGCAGGCTTGTGTGGTGTTGCAGTATACTACCAAGATGCCAATCTCTTTTGCCTGTCTTTTCCCCTTAAGTCCCAATTTCTCTACTGCCTGCAGTCAGAGATGGAGAGATAGCGGTAGAGAGAGAGAGAGGTAGGTAGAGAGAGAGAGAGAGGTAGGTAGAGAGAGAGCGAGAGAGAGGAAAAGGTTGATGCTATCAGTGTTATAAAGGCCACCAGGTCATTGTCACGTGTCACTCAGAGTAACACTACCTCTGATAAACCCAGGCAACCCCCCTGTCACCGCTGCGTTAGGTGTGTGGGTCCTGGATGCCAGCATCCTGACGAGGTACGAAATAAACCTCCTGCACTAGCCCCGATAAACATCTAAAACGGTTTCTGGTCCCCAGGGGCTAATGGGGAGACTGGGAGCTATCAAAATATCAAATGCGCGTGACAGCTTACAAGGACCCAGGTCTGTCAAACACTCGCCTTCAGAGTGTGATTTAACTTCCCGCGCCAAGCCTGCCCTGGCAGGCTGAGAAATTGATGTTTTGGGTTCCCCCCCGTCTTTTGCACGGATGTAATACTTTAATGGACATATTTATTTAGACAAACAGAGACACCGGGCACAGGTTTTAATTAGGTAAACAGCTCGTTGGGTGGAATTGATGGCGATCCACTAATGAAGGTCGTCGCAGGCTAATAGCTGTGCTTCCCTATGTCTTGTGGAGGGGAAAAATCTCATGAAATAGAGTGAATTCAGCCATCTTTCCTCTTCTCCCCCTTTCTGTCTATTCTGTCATTTTTATTCTTTATCTCTGTTGTTTTCTCTCTCTTTCTTTTGTCCCATCCTCACTCTCGCTTGCTGCCTTCTCTTTCTTTCTTTCTTTCTTTCTTTCTTTCTTTCTTTCTTTCTTTCTTTCTTTCTTTCTCTCTCTCTCTCTCTCTCTCTCTCCCTTGCTCTCACTCCCTCTCTCGACAGGCCCGGCCCAGGATAGATGACTCTATCCTAGGCCTGGCCTGTCGCATTCTCAGTCGCTCTCTCTCTCCCTCTTTCATGGGCGGTGTGTGTTGGGAGTCCTTGCCGGTGCGTCTGAAGGACAGAAGGACAGAGTAGCGGTCGTGGAGCCGTGTCAGGTGTCTTCTCCGGGAAACTCGTGGAGGTGACGTTTGTAACTAGCCGCCCGTCTGTCGTCTGAGGGGGCCATGTCTTCTGGCTGCTGTCAGTGGCACAGGCCTGAGTTATGATTATGATTTATCACTATGATTTATGATACCTACTGCTGTTTTGTTCCTTTCAGACTGAGTGCAGTGTAGGGAAGGTATATGTGTGGGGAGTGAGTGTGTGTGTGTGTGTGTGTGAGGATACAGGAGTGCCTCTATGTCCATTCAGAAACACTATGAGTCACGGCATAAAGCACACAACAGAAAAAGTTTCTGGTTAGACTTACTGTTGCCTACTAACCAAAGTATTGTACAGTCTTAATGCCAAACTGAGGGACATTTTGTAAATATTCTCAAATCCTGTGTGTTGGGGTGCAGTGAAACAGGCTGTCTGGACTAGTCAAGTCATTTAAGAACAAATTCTTATTTACAATGACGGCCTAGGAACAGTGGGTTAACTGCCTTGTTCAGGGGCAGAACGACCAATTTTTACCTTGTCAGCTCTGGGATTCGATCTAGCAACTGTTTGGTTACTGGCCCAACGCTCTAACCACTAGGCTTCCTGCCACCCAACAGGAGAGGGGATGTGGGGGAGAGGGGATGAGGGGGAGGGCACTGGTTCACATCCACAGATGAACCCTCACTCAGGAGACAGAAAATAGAGCGGAACTGAATATCTGTGTGTACATGTGTGTGCATGTGCTTGTGTGTTCTCGTCCGTTGTGTGTCGGCGGGCAACCGTAGGGTGCATGTGACGCGTCTAGTGTGGTAGTGCCTAGGTAGAGGTAAGTTGCATGCCCGCCTACCATGGGCTTGCACGCTCTCGCTTACAGCTCGCTGCCACCGGCTAGCCCTCGTGGTGAATTCCCTTGTCGGTACAAAGCCTCTCCATGACTCCTGTCGGGCCTCCTCGCGGCGGCACACGTTAACTGGTGGTCTTGAAACTCCAGGCTAAACGGTAGGGGATCTCGGAGCAGCAGTGAGCCCCAGAGATGCGTCTGTACAAGCCCACCTCTGTGTGGACACATCCTGGCAGCCGTCAACCACTGCCCCGCTGCCTTGTGGGATAGTCTGGTACGACCAAAGGCTAGGGGAGCACACCCTGAGAGAAAAGCAGCGTGCTGGCGGCACGCGGTAGGCAGACGCCTACAGACCCAGCAGCCTCCTGCAGCTGTGGAAGATACCGGTCTTCCTGGGTTTCCCCCCTTGCCACCGGAATTCACCTTCCTGCACGCCAGCGGCACAGGACTATTATGGTTGCCAGCAGTTGGGACTTGAGTGGCAGCTGCTCTCGGCAGACCCCTGTGTGACTGAGCAGCCCTATTTAGGAGCCAGACTGCTCAGCACAGCTGGGGAGAGGCCTAGTAAAGGTGGCCTAAAAAATAGCTCACTCACTCCATCCTGGATAGGCTTCCGCACCTATCGGGGGTTCCATTCAGCAGTTGAAAAATGCTGAAGAAATGAATTCCTTTCAAACTGGCAACATAGAACATCAGAACTTTTTTGGACACTGACGATAATAGCGATAGACCCCATCGGAGAACAGCTTTTATTGCTGCAGAACTAAAGCACTACAACATTGACATTGCTGCCCTGAGTGAGACCAGGTTCCTTGGTGAAGGTTCCCTGAAAGAGGAGGGAGAAAGCTACACCTTCTTCTGGGAAGGTTACCCTCTGGGTGGACAACATCAACACGGTGTAGGACTGGCTATTATGAACAGCCTTTTACCCTGCCTCACCGAAACAACTGTCGGCATAAGTGAAAGACTCAGGTCTCTCTGTATCCCCCTAGCCAAGATGCATTATGCTACTCTTCTCGGTGCATACGCACCAACGTTACCATCTGAAAAGGAGGCAGAGGACTGATTCTACCAGTCATTAGATGAGGCCCTTCACCGCATCCCCAGGAATGACAAGATGTTTCTGCTGGGTGACGCAAGGGTATGGAGAGAACAACAGGATATGGAGTGGGGTGCTGGGTAGGCATGGTGTTGGCCAGGTCAATGAGAACGGCATGCTAACTGCTAACTCTATGTGCCAAGCACAATCCCATTGTCACAAACACCTTGAACCAGCAGAAGAGAAAATATAAAACATCATGGATGCTCCCACGCTCCAAACACTGGCACCTGATCGACTACATCATAGTGAGATGTTCTGACACTAATGACATCCTGCTGACACATGCCACGAGGGGTGCAGAATGCTGGACAGATCACGTATGATACCGGCTAAACTCCAGGGGAGAATCCGTCCCCTCAAAGCCTGCAGAAGTCCAGTAAGAGGCGTCTGCTCTGTACCCGGCTTGAGAAAGCTGCAGTAAGGGACGGGTTCCCTCACTCTCTCGCTGAAAGGCTGAAAGGCTGAGGGAGACTCAGCCTCTTCTGAGCGCAGAGGACCCCATGGACCAAAAGTGGGCATCTATTAACTAAGTGCTCTATCAAGCAGTGGCCCACTCCATTGGCTATAGAGGTAAGAAACATCAGGAGTGGTTCGATGAGAATTCTGACACCATCACAACCTTACTGGACAATATGCACAAAGCACACAGAGCTACTCTCAACAGCCCCATGCCTGCTACCCTCCACCAGCAATGGCATGCATTAGTCAAGGAAGTGCAAACAACCTTGTGTGCTCTGAAGAACAAATGGGGGATGAAATCCAAACTTATATTGACAAAAACAACATGCACCATTTCTACAACTCAACTAAAGCTTTCTATGGCTATAGAAATTGCTCCATCACCCCACTGAAAAAAAGCTGATGGTCTGACTCTCTTGAAGGACCGAAACCAGATCCTGATGAGGTGGGCTGACCACCACTCATTCAACGGTCTCCTACAGACCACTTCGTCCTGGAAGAACTGCCTGTCGGTCCACCCATTCAAGGCCTCAGCCATTCGCCAGTCTTCCAACAGGTGTTACCAGCTATCTGTTCCCTCAAGAACAACATTGCTCCTGGCACTGACAGCATCCCGGCAGAGATACTTAAGAAGGGAGGTTACACCAGTACATCACTGAGGTTTGGGTCCGGGAGATCATCCCCCAACAGTGGCGGGATGCAAACATTGTCACCATCTATAAGAACAAGGGTGACAAGTCCATCTGCGGCAGGAGTATTGCCGACAAGGTCCCTGCCAAGGTGATGCTACACAGGCTGCTGAAGAACATCACAGAGGAACTGCTGCCAGAGTCACAATGCGGCTTCAGAAAGAACAGGAGTAGAGTAGACATGATACTCACGGCACGGCAACTCCAGGAGAAGTGCTGTGAACAACAACATGACCTTTTCATGGCCTTTGTCGACCTCTCTAAGGCCTTCGACACAAATTTGTCAACATCTTTTGCCAATTCCATGATAGGATGATGGCTCTCGGGTGGCCATAGGAGGGCAGGAGTCAGTGCCCTTAGGCGTAAACATCGCTGTGGGGCAGGGGTGTGTGCTGACACCTGTACCCTTTTTAACCTGGAAACCTACTCAAAATCAGGAGGCTCCAAGCAACCACTAAGGGGTTCTTGAGCTGAAGTATGCTGATGACTGTGCTCTTGTTGCCCACACTCCAGAAGACCTTCAGTCAGTCCTTCCAACGGCTGTGAGGGTCTATAGCAGGATGGGAGTGTCTATCAACACCCCAAAGACAGAGGTAGTCTGCCAATGGAGATCCAGCACTCCACCCACCATGCCTGTCTTCACCATTGAACATACATCACCGGCAATAGTCCCGTCCTTCAAATACCTGGGCAGCATCCTCTTGGAGGACTGCAGAATCAACCTCAAAATTCAAAATACAATTAAGCAAGCATCAGCTGTCTTCGGGAAACTCAGATGCAGGGTTTTCCAAAACAGGGATCTTCACCTCCACACCAAAAATCGCTGTCTATTTGGCATTTTGGTATTTTATTAGGAACCCCATTAGCTGTTGCAAAAGCAGCAGCTACTCTTCCTGGGGTCAGCTCAAAGACAGCACTACATACATATTTTTTTAAAGAACACGTAACCTACATATCAATGCATTCACACAAACTATCTAGGCCAAATAGGGGAGAGGAGTAGTGCCGCGAGGTGTTGCTTCATCTGTTTTTGAAACCAGGTTTGCTGTTTCTTGAGCAATATGAGATGGAAGGAAGTTCCATGCAATTTGGGCTCTATATAATACTGTACACTTTCTTGAATTTGTTCTGGATTTGGGGACTGTGAAAAGACCCCTGGTGACATGTCTGGTGCGATAAGTGTGTGTGTCAGAGCTTTATGTAAATTGACTGTGCAAACAATTTTGGACTTTCAACACATTCATGTTTCTTAAATAAATAAGAAGTAATGCAGTCAGTCTCTCCTCAACTCTTAGCCAAGAGAGACTGGCAGCATAGTATTTATATCAGCCCTCTTTGTTACAATGAAGAGCAAAACGTGCTGCTCTGTTTTTGGGCCATCTGTCACTTAACTATGTCTTTCCTTGCAGCACTGGACAATAATCAAGATTAGACTAAATTAGAGCCTGCAGAACTTGCTTTTAGGAGTGTGGTGTCAAAAAAGCAGAGCATCTCTTTATTACGGCCAGATCTCTCCCCATCTTTACAACCATTGAATCTATTTGTTTTGACCATGACAGTTTACAATCTAAAGTAACGCCAAGTAATTTAGTCTCCTCAACTTGTTCAAAGGCCACACCATTCAATACCAGATTCAGCTGAGGTCTAGAACTTAAGGAATGAGTTGTACCAAATCAAATTATCTTAGTTTTAGAGATGTTCAGGACCAGTTTATTACTGGGCACCCATTCCAAAACAGACTGCAACTCTTTGTTAAGGGTTTCAGTGAATTCATTAGCTGTGGTTGCTGAATGCGTCTATGGTTGAATCATCAGACACACATGCTTTTTTTAATTAGTAAAAACAGAGGGCCTAGAGAGCTGCCCTGCGCTACACCACTCTTTACATGTTTGACATTAGAGAAGCTTCCATTAAAGAAAACCCTTAGAGTTCAATTAGATAGATAGCTCTGAATCCACAATATGGCAGAGGTTGAAAAGCCATAACACAAGTTTTATACCATACAGGTTATGGTCAGGTTATGGTCAATAACATCAAAGGCTGCACTGAAATCTGAAATCTCAGTACAGCTCCCACAATCTTCTTATTCATTTATTTCAAACAATCATCAGTCATTTGCGTCAGTGCAGTAGATGCTGAGCGCCCTTCTCCATAAGCATGCTGAAAGTCTGTTGTTAATTTGTTTACAGATAAATAGCATTGTATTTGGTCAAACACAATTTTTTCCAACAGTTTGCTAAGAGCTGGCTGCAAGCTTAGAGGTCTGCTGTTAGAACCAGTAACTGCTGCTTTACCACACTTGGGTAGCGGAATTACTTTGGCTTCCCTCCAGGCCTGAGGACAAAGCCTTTCTTCTTGGCACAGATTAAAACTATGACAGATAGGAGTGGCTTTAGAGTCAGCTACCATCCCTAGTAGCTTTCCATCTAAGTTGTCAATGCCAGGAGGTTTGTCATTATTGATCGATAACAATAATTTTTCAACCTCTCCCACACGAACTTTACAAAATTCAAACTTGCAATGCTTTTCTTTCAGTATTTGTTTTTCCATGTATGAATATAATTGCTCACTGTTCATTGTTGGCATTTCCTGCCTAAGTTTGCCCACTTTGCCAATTAAATAATCATGAAAATAATTGGCAACATCAAATAGTTTCATGATGAATAAGCCATCTGATTCGATGAAAGATGGAGTTGAATTTGTCTTTCTGCCCATAATTTCATTTAAAGTACTCCAAAGTTATTTTCCCATCATTCTTTATATCATCGATCTTGGCTTAATAATACAGTTTCTTCTTCTTTGTGTTGAGTTTAGTCACATCACTTCTCAGTTTGCAGTAAGTCAGCCAGTCAGATGTCCAGCCAGACTTATTAGCCGCTCCTTTTTGCCCTCATCTCTTTCAACCATACGGTTTTTCAATTCCTCATCAATCCATGGAGCCTTAACAGTTCGAACAGTCAGTTTGTTAACAGGTGCATGTTTATCAATAATTGGAAGAAGCAATTTCCTAAATTCATCAAGTGCAGCGTCTGGATGCTCCTCATTACAGTTTTTCTCAGTCGCTTTGGTGCATTTCTTAGATCAAAAGTGCAATTCTTGATACTACTTGTACAAATTCCAAATCATCTAGTCACTTGTGCACATCATTAAAGCAATGTCTTATTCCTTATTCCTTTGAACAAATTGCAATTGCAATTGATAATGTACAAGTGTCAGCTTTTTTCCACATTATCAATTGCTAATGTCATGTTGATCTCTGTTGATCTCTGTTGAATAGTCTTACCCCTCAAAAGATCTAGGCATTAGTTCCTTGCATAAGCCATTACATGCAAAATTGTTTAACTATTTGTCATAAACTGTCAAGCATAGTTTTACACATTTCTATTACACCTTTTGTACAAAAACGTGAATTGATGAATCGTGCAGGTGAAATTGACCCTCACTCATGAAGGAATGTAAAGTGTTAGTTCAACCAACAATCAACCAGTTGTGTAAATTGTGTAAATTTAACACCATAGTGCCCTCCAAGCTCGTCATCAAGCTGGGTCTCGACCCCGCCCTGTGCAACTGGGTACTGGACTTCCTGACGGGCCGCCCCCAGGTGGTGAGGGTAGTCAACAACATCTCCACCCCGCTGATCCTCAACACTGGGGCCCCACAAGGGTGCGTTCTGAGCCCTCTCCTGTACTCCCTGTTCACCCACAACTGCGTGGCCACGCACGCCTCCAACTCAATCATCAAGTTTGCAGACGACACAACAGTGGTAGGCTTGATTACCATTCAACGACGAGACGGCCTACAGGGAGGAGGTGAGGGCCCTCGGAGTGTGGTGTCAGGAAAATAACCTCACACTCAACGTCAACAAAACTAAGGAGATGATTGTGGACTTCAGGAAACAGCCCCCTATCCACATCGATGGAACAGTAGTGGAGAGGGTAGTATTTTTTTAGTTCCTCGGCGTACACATCACAGACAAACTGAATTGGTCCACCCACACAGACAGCATCGTGAAGAAGGCGCAGCAGCGCCTCTTCAACCTCAGGAGGCTGAAGAAATTCGGCTTATCACCAAAAGCACTCACAAACTTCTACAGATGCACAATCGAGAGCATCCTGTCGGGCTGTATCACCGCCTGGTACGGCAACTGCTCCGCCCACAACCGTAAGGCTCTCCAGAGGGTAGTGAGGTCTGCACAACGCATCACCGGGGGCAAACTACCTGCCCTCCAGGACACCTACACCACCCGATGTCACAGGAAGGCCATAAAGATCATCAAGGACAGCAACCACCCGAGCCACTGCCTGTTCACCCCGCTATCATCCAGAAGGTGAGGTCAGTACAGGTGCATCAAAGCTGGGACCGAGAGACTGAAAAACAACTTCTATCTCAAGGCCATCAGACTGTTAAACAGCCACCACTAACATTGAGTGGCTGCTGCCAACACACTGACTCAACTCCAGCCACTTTAATAATGGGAATTGATGGGAAATGATGTAAAATATATCACTAGCCACTTTAAACAATGCTACCTAATATAATGTTCCCTACATTATTCATCTCATATGTATACGTATATACTGTACTCTATATCATCTACTGCATCCTTATGTAATACATGTATCACTAGCCACTTTAACTATGCCACTTTGTTTACATACTCATCTCATATGTATATACTGCACTCAATACCATCTACTGTATCTTGCCTATGCCGCTCTGTACCATCACTCATTCATATATCTTTATGTACATATTCTTTATCCCCTTACACTTGTGTCTATAAGGTAGTAGTTTTGGAATTGTTAGCTAGATTACTTGTTGGTTATTACTGCATTGTCGGAACTAGAAGCACAAGCATTTCGCTACACTCGCACTAACATCTGCTAACCATGTGTATGTGACAAATAAAATTTGATTTGATTTGATTTGATTTAAATTGCTCAAAGGTGCATCTCATGAAGAATCAATTGGCAAGCATATATAGACAGACCACAACACAGAGTTGCCAATAATGGATAGACCAGGAAACGAACAGGGTCAACAGCCAAGAGGAGGAAGAAGAGGAGCAAGGATGCGTGGTGGAAGGCAAAACAGAGGAAGAGGCAGAAGAGGACATAGGCGCATATCTGATGACATATGGGCCATTATTGTAGACCATGTTGTCAATCATGGCCTTACAATAGCTGAGGCGGGTCGAAGGGTGCAGCCAAATATTGGGAGATCAACCATGTCCTCAATAGTTCAAACGTTTCGAAGAGAGAACAGGTATGTCCACCAATGTACAGTGCACTGTTACTGTATATAAGCAGTATACTGTATACTTCCTACAATGCTTCATATTACAGTAGTCCACTTGTATTTCACATCATTCAGAAATATACTCTATACAGATACATACTGCACCTTACATGCACCCACCTGTATGTTTTGCAGTAAAATGTGTGTTCGCATAGTTTTTGTCTATGTGAAAGTGTGCGATGCATCACTGCATTTTTCCCCACATAGGACTGCAAGATTACCTCAAACCGGTGGCATAGGACGCCTTTTCACACCTCAACAGGAGGAGGCTATTTGCACCATGGTTCGAGCAAACAATGCCATGAGACTCAGGGAAATACAAAGGACCATTATAGAAGACAACGATGTCTTTGAAGAATCCATACGGTTATAGCATCTCAACCATCGACAGGGTGCTGCATAGAAACCAGATGAGTATGAAACAGCTGTAGCGTGTACCACTCCAAAGGAATGAGGACAGAGTTAAGGAGCTACGGTACCAGTATGTACAGGTAAAACATATATCTATGTAACTACTTTACAGCAACATTTTATAGTGATACATAGTACAGTAAGCATAAACTGCACACATTTCCATTGCTGTGGAAGGAACATGCAATATATGTACATTTTATGTCACTCTTCCTTACCAAAACAAATTCAACTGTGTGTTCTGGGATATAGCGAATAACGGAGTTGGAATCAAGTGAACCCTCTCACAACTTTGCATACGTGGATGAAGCTGGCTTCAACCTGACCAAATGCAGAACGCGGGGTCGGAATATCATCGGTCTCAGAGCTACTGTGGATTTGCCAGGCCAACTGGGAGGAAATATCACCATGTGTGCTGCCATTTTGGAGCATGGTGTCCTAACCCATATCCCCCTTATAGGGCCATACAACACTCAGCATCTACTCAACTTTTTAGAGACTCTCTACAGGGCTCTCATCCCTGATGATGAGAGGGGTCTATTTAGAGAGGATTTGCCAAAGTATGTGGTCATTTGTGATAATGTGAGTTTCCATCGATCAAACATCATAAGGCAATGGTTTGTGACCCACCCGAGGATGCTCATAGAATTCCGCCCACCTTATTCACCATTCCTTAACCCAATTGAGGAGTTCTTTTCAGCATGGAGGTGGAAGGTGTACGATCGTCAGCCACACACACAGATGACCCTGCTGACTGCAATGGATGCAGCATGTGAGGACATCACAGTAGACGCCTGCAGAGGATGGATAAGGCATTCCAAAAGATTCTTTCCACGTTGCATTGGAAGGGAAAATATCCGGTGTGATGTGGATGAGAATATGTCGGCCGACAGACAGGAACCTCTGCTTCCATCACGTGGACTGGGACATGTTTCGTATTGCGTCAGATGGAAATATTGACGAATACGCTGATTCGGTGTGCGAGTTCATTAGAACGTGCGTCGAAGATGTCGTTCCCATAGCAACGATAAAAACATTCCCAAACCAGAAACCGTAGATTGATGGCAGCATTCGCGTGAAACTGAAAGCGCAAACCACTGCTTTTAATCAGGGCAAGGTGTCTGGTAACATGTCCGAATATAAACAATGCAGCTATTCCCTCCGCAAGGCTATTAAACAAGCTAAGCGTCAGTACAGAGACAAAGTGGAATCTCAATTCAATGGCTCAGACACAAGAGGCATGTGGCAGGGTCTACAGTCAATCACGGACTACAAGAAGAAACCCAGCCCAGTCACGGACCAGGATGTCTTGCTCCCAGGCAGACTAAATAACTTTTTTGCCCGCTTTGAGGACAATACAGTGCCACTGACACGGCCTGCAACGAAAACATGCGGTCTCTCCTTCACTGCAGCCGAGGTGAGTAAGACATTTAAACGCGTTAACCCTCGCAAGGCTGCAGGCCCAGACGGCATCCCCAGCCGCGCCCTCAGAGCATGCGCAGACCAGCTGGCCGGTGTGTTTACGGACATATTCAATCAATCCCTATACCAGTCTGCTGTTCCCACATGCTTCAAGAGGGCCACCATTGTTCCTGTTCCCAAGAAAGCTAAGGTAACTGAGCTAAACGACTACCGCCCCCGTAGCACTCACGTCCGTCATCATGAAGTGCTTTGAGAGACTAGTCAAGGACCATATCACCTCCACCCTACCTGACACCCTAGACCCACTCCAATTTGCTTACCGCCCAAATAGGTCCACAGACGATGCAATCTCAACCACACTGCACACTGCCCTAACCCACCTGGACAAGAGGAATACCTATGTGAGAATGCTGTTCATCGACTACAGCTCGGCATTCAACACCATAGAACCCTCCAAGCTCGTCATCAAGCTCGAGACCCTGGGTCTCGACCCCGCCCTGTGCAACTGGGTACTGGACTTCCTGACGGGCCGCCCCCAGGTGGTGAGGGTAGGCAACAACATCTCCTCCCCGCTGATCCTCAACACGGGGCCCCACAAGGGTGCGTTCTGAGCCCTCTCCTGTACTCCCTGTTCACCCACGACTGCGTGGCCACGCACGCCTCCAACTCAATCATCAAGTTTGTGGACGACACAACAGTGGTAGGCTTGATTACCAACAACGACGAGACGGCCTACAGGGAGGAGGTGAGGGCCCTCGGAGTGTGGTGTCAGGAAAATAACCTCACACTCAACGTCAACAAAACTAAGGAGATGATTGTGGACTTCAGGAAACATCAGAGGAACACCCCCTATCCACATCGATGGAACAGTAGTGGAGAGGGGAGCAAGTTTAAGTTCCTCGGCATACACATCACAGACAAACTGAATTGGTCCACTCACACTGACAGCGTCGTGAAGAAGGCGCAGCAGCGCCTCTTCAACCTCAGGAGGCTGAAGAAATTCGGCTTGTCACCAAAAGCACTCACAAACTTCTACAGATGCACAATCGAGAGCATCCTGTCGGGCTGTATCACCGCCTGGTACGGCAACTGCTCCGCCCACAACCGTAAGGCTCTCCAGAGGGTAGTGAGGTCTGCACAACGCATCACCGGGGGCAAACTACCTGCCCTCTAGGACACCTACACCACCCGATGTTACAGGAAGGCCATAAAGATCATCAAGGACATCAACCACCCGAACCACTGCCTGTTCACCCCGCTATCATCCAGAAGGCGAGGTCAGTACAGGTGCATCAAAGCTGGGACCGAGAGACTGAAAAACAGCTTCTATCTCAAGGCCATCAGACTGTTAAACAGCCACCACTAACATTGAGTGGCTGCTGCCAACACACTGTCATTGACACTGACCCAACTCCAGCCACTTTAATAATGGGAATTGATGGGAAATGATGTAAATATATCACTAGCCACTTTAAACAATGCTACCTTATATAATGTTACTTACCCTACATTATTCATCTCATATGCATACGTATATACTGTACTCTACATCATCGACTGCATCCTTATGTAATACATGTATCACTAGCCACTTTAACTATGCCACTTTGTTTACTTTGTCTACATACTCATCTCATATGTATATACTGTACTCGATACCATCTACTGTATGCTGCTCTGTACCATCACTCATTCATATATCCTTATGTACATATTCCTTATCCCCTTACACTGGGTATAAGACAGTAGTTTTGGAATTGTTAGTTAGATTACTTGTTGGTTATCACTGCATTGTCGGAACTAGAAGCACAAGCATTTCGCTACCCTCGCATTAACATCTGCTAACCATGTGTATGTGACAAATAAAAGTTGATTTGATTTGATTTGATTTGTGTAGAGACAGCACAACAGTGCTGCGGGCAAAGTTGTGCCTTAGGGGTGGTTTCCTGTGTTTCTTTCTAATTTAGTTTTTTTCCCTTTGTCCCCCTTGGGTTGTCCAGTCTCTTTCAATCAATAACCCACATACAGTAATATGTAAATAGTACTGTTGAAATTGATATATGCCATAGAAGTGCAGCCTTGTGCATTTTCAATACAGTAACTGTCATCCAAACTGTAGCCTGAGTTACATCAGGTAATACTGTCAAAGTACACAGTTACATTGACAACATGCCTAAACATTTTGACGACCTTGTTCGTGAACAATGACTCAATGACTTATCATTCTGATGACACTGACATGATCATTGGCATGAATATTTACTTTTGAGAGATGCACTAAGGATTTTTAGTGACTGACTAGCTTTAGAAACATATCTATTGTATATTGCAGTTTGTACAAATTGTTCTGAGAAATGCACTTATTATTTTGCACATGTTAGGGATGATGTGAAAAATGGACCAAAGCGACTGATCAACAAATATTTTTAACATCATCCACATAAGAGTCACAGCAAAAGCTTTTGTATGATTTCTTATACACTATTTTAGACCCAGCTGTTGGATCTTTGGCTTTCCTGAATATAGCTACTATACTGTGATCACTGCATCCAATACAGCTTAAGAACAACGTTCTACAGTATTAGTAAAGATGTGATCAATACATGTGGATGATCTTGTTCCTGTAGTGTTTGTAAACACCCTGGTAGGTTGATTAATAACCTGAACCAGATTACAGACACTGGTTACAGCGAGAAGATTCCTCTTGAGCGGACAGCTTGATGAAAACCAGTCAATACTCAAGTCCCCAAGAAAGTAGACCTCTCTGTCACATACACTATCGAGCATTTCACACATATAATTTAGATACTGACTGTTAGCACCTGGTGGCCTATAGCAACACCCCAAAAGAAAAGGCTTTAGATGTGCCAAGTGAACCTGCAACCACAACACTTCAATAACACTTGACATGAGATCTTCTCTAAGCATTACAGAGGTATGGTTCTAAATACACTGCTCAAAAAAATAAAGGGAACACTTAAACAACACAATGTAACTCCAAGTCAATCACACTTCTGTGAAATCAAACTGTCCACTTAGGATGCAACACTGATTGACAATACATTTCACATGCTGTTTTGCAAATGGAATAGACAACAGGTGGAAATTATAGGCAATTAGCAAGACACCCCCAATAAAGGAGTGGTTCTGCAGGTGGTGACCACAGACCACTTCTCAGATCCTATGCTTCCTGGCTGATGTTTTGGTCACTTTTGAATGCTGGCGGTGCTTTCACTCTAGTGGTAGCATGAGACGGAGTCTACAACCCACACAAGTGGCTCAGGTAGTGCAGCTCATCCAGGATGGCACATCAATGCGAGCTGTGGCAAGAAGGTTTGCTGTGTCTGTCAGCGTAGTGTCCAGAGCATGGAGGCGCTACCAGGAGACAGGCCAGTACATCAGGAGACGTGGAGGAGGCCGTAGGAGGGCAACAACCCAGCAGCAGGACCGCTACCTCCGCCTTTGTGCAAGGAGGAGCAGGAGGAGCACTGCCAGAGCCCTGCAAAATTACCTCCAGCAGGCCACAAATGTGCATGTGTCTGCTCAAACGGTCAGAAACAGACTCCATGAGGGTGGTATGAGGGCCCGACGTCCACAGGTGGGGCTTGTGCTTACAGCCCAACACCGTGCAGGACGTTTGGCATTTGCCAGAGAACACCAAGATTGGCAAATTCGCCACTGGCGCCCTGTGCTCTTCACAGACGAAAGCAGGTTCACACTGAGCACATGTGACAGACGTGACAGAGTCTGGAGATGTCGTGGAGAACGTTCTGCTGCCTGCATCATCCTCCAGCATGACCGGTTTGGCGGTGGTTCAGTCATGGTGAGGGGTGGCATTTCTTTGGGGGGCCGCACAGAGGTAGCCTGACTGCCATTAGGTACTGAGATGAGATCCTCAGACCCCTTGTGAGACCATATGCTGGTGCGGTTGGCCCTGGGTTCCTCCTAATGCAAGACAATGCTCGATCTCATGTGGCTGGAGTGTGTCAGCAGTTCCTGCAAGAGGAAGGCAGTGATGCTATGGACTGGCCCGCCCGTTCCCCAGACCTGAATCCAATTGAGCACATCTGGGACATCATGTGTCGCTCCATCCACCAACGCCACGTTGCACCAAATCAAATCAAATCAAATCAAATTTTATTTGTCACATACACATGGTTAGCAGATGTTAATGCGAGTGTAGCGAAATGCTTGTGCTTCTAGTTCCGACAATGCAGTGATAACCAACAAGTAATCTAACTAACAATTCCAAAACTACTGTCTTATACACAGTGTAAGGGGATAAGGAATATGTACATAAGGATATATGAATGAGTGATGGTACAGAGCAGCATACAGTAGATGGTATCGAGTACAGTATATACATATGAGATGAGTATGTAGACAAAGTAAACAAAGTGGCATAGTTAAAGTGGCTAGTGACATAAGAATGCAGTCGATGATCTAGAGTACAGTATATACATATGCATATGAGATGAATAGTGTAGGGTAAGTAACATTATATAAGGTAGCATTGTTTAAAGTGGCTAGTGATATATTTACATCATTTCCCATCAATTCCCATTATTAAAGTGGCTGGAGTTGGGTCAGTGTCAATGACAGTGTGTTGGCAGCAGCCACTCAATGTTAGTGATTGCTGTTTAACAGTCTGATGGCCTTGAGATAGAAGCTGTTTTTCAGTCTCTCGGTCCCAGCTTTGATGCACCTGTACTGACCTCGCCTTCTGGATGATAGCGGGGTGAACAGGCAGTGGTTCGGGTGGTTGATGTCCTTGATGATCTTTATGGCCTTCCTGTAACATCGGGTGGTGTAGGTGTCCTGGAGGGCAGGTAGTTTGCCCCGGTGATGCGTTGTGCAGACCTCACTACCCTCTGGAGAGCCTTACGGTTGAGGCGGAGCAGTTGCCGTACCAGGCGGTGATACAGCCCGCCAGGATGCTCTCGATTGTGCATCTGTAGAAGTTTGTGAGTGCTTTTGGTGACAAGCCGAATTTCTTCAGCCTCCTGAGGTTGAAGAGGCGCTGCTGCGCCTTCTTCACGACGCTGTCAGTGTGAGTGGACCAATTCAGTTTGTCTGTGATGTGTATGCCGAGGAACTTAAAACTTGCTACCCTCTCCACTACTGATCCATCGATGTGGATAGGGGGTGTTCCCTCTGCTGTTTCCTGAAGTCCACAATCATCTCCTTAGTTTTGTTGACGTTGAGTGTGAGGTTATTTTCCTGACACCACACTCCGAGGGCCCTCACCTCCTCCCTGTAGGCCGTCTCGTCGTTGTTGGTAATCAAGCCTACCACTGTTGTGTCGTCCGCAAACTTGATGATTGAGTTGGAGGCGTGCATGGCCACGCAGTCGTGGGTGAACAGGGAGTACAGGAGAGGGCTCAGAACGCACCCTTGTGGGGCCCCGTGTTGAGGATCAGCGGGGAGGAGATGTTGTTGCCTACCCTCACCACCTGTGGGCGGCCCGTCAGGAAGTCCAGTACCCAGTTGCACAGGGCGGGGTCGAGACCCAGGGTCTCGAGCTTGATGACGAGCTTGGAGGGTACTATGGTATTGAATGCCGAGCTGTAGTCGATGAACAGCATTCTCACATAGGTATTCCTCTTGTCCAGGTGGGTTAGGGCAGTGTGCAGTGTGGTTGAGATTGCATCGTCTGTGGACCTATTTGGGCGGTAAGCAAATTGGAGTGGGTCTAGGGTGTCAGGTAGGGTGGAGGTGATATGGTCCTTGACTAGTCTCTCAAAGCACTTCATGATGACGGAAGTGAGTGCTACGGGCGGTAGTCGTTTAGCTCAGTTACCTTAGCTTTCTTGGGAACAGGAACAATGGTGGCCCTCTTGAAGCATGTGGGAACAGCAGACTGGTATAGGGATTGATTGAATATGTCCGTAAACACACCGGCCAGCTGGTCTGCGCATGCTCTGAGGGCGCGGCTGGGGATGCCGTCTGGGCCTGCAGCCTTGCGAGGGTTAACACGTTTAAATGTCTTACTCACCTCGGCTGCAGTGAAGGAGAGACCGCATGTTTTCGTTGCAGGCCGTGTCAGTGGCACTGTATTGTCCTCAAAGCGGGCAAAAAAGTGATTTAGTCTGCCTGGGAGCAAGACATCCTGGTCCGTGACTGGGCTGGGTTTCTTCTTGTAGTCCGTGATTGACTGTAGACCCTGCCACATGCCTCTTGTGTCTGAGCCATTGAATTGAGATTCCACTTTGTCTCTGTACTGACGCTTAGCTTGTTTAATAGCCTTGCGGAGGGAATAGCTGCATTGTTTATATTCGGACATATTACCAGACACCTTGCCCTGATTAAAAGCAGTGGTTCGCGCTTTCAGTTTCACGCGAATGCTGCCATCAATCCACGGTTTCTGGTTTGGGAATGTTTTTATCGTTGCTATGGGAACGACATCTTCGACGCACGTTCTAATGAACTCGCACACCGAATCAGCGTATTCGTCAATATTTCCATCTGACGCAATACGAAACATGTCCCAGTCCACGTGATGGAAGCAGTCTTGGAGTGTGGAGTCAGCTTGGTCTGACCAGCGTTGGACAGACCTCAGCGTGGGAGCCTCTTGTTTTATTTTCTGCCTGTAGGCAGGGATCAGCAAAATGGAGTCGTGGTCAGCTTTTCCGAAAGGGGGCGGGGCAGGGCCTTATATGCGTCGCGGAAGTTAGAGTAACAATGATCCAAGGTTTTACCACCCTGGTTGCGCAATCGATATGCTGGTAAAATTTAGGGAGTCTTGTTTTCAGATTAGCTTTGTTAAAATCCCCAGCTACAATGAATGCAGCCTCCGGATAAATGGTTTCCAGTTTGCAAAGAGTTAAATAAAGTTCGTTCAGAGCCATCGATGTGTCTGCTTGGGGGGGATATATACGGCTGTGATTATAATCGAGGAGAATTCTCTTGGAAGATAATGCGGTCTACATTTGATTGTGAGGAATTCTAAATCAGGTGAACAGAAGGATTTGAGTTCCTGTATGTTTCCTTCATCACACCATGTCTCGTTAGTCATGAGGCATACGCCCCCGCCACTCTTCTTACCAGAAAGATGTTTGTTTCTGTCGGCGCGATGCGTGGAGAAACCCGTTGGCTGCACCGCCTCGGATAGCGTCTTCCCAGTAAGCCATGTTTCTGTGAAGCAGAGAACGTTGCAGTCTCTGATGTCCCTCTGGAATGCTACTCTTGCTCGGATTTCGTCAACCTTGTTGTCAAGAGACTGGACATTGGCAAGAAGAATGCTGGGGAGTGGTGCGCGATGTGCCCTTTTTCGGAGTCTGACCAGAACACCGCCTCGTTTCCCTCTTTTTCGGAGTCGTTTCCTTGGGTCGCTGCATGCGATCCATTCCGTTGTCCTGTTTGTAAGGCAGAACACCGGATCCGCGTCGCGGAAAACATATTCTTGGTCGTACTGATGGTGAGTTGGCGCTGATCTTATATTCAGTAGTTCTTCTCGACTGTATGTAATGAAACCTAAGATGACCTGGGGTACTAATGTAAGAAATAACACATAAAAAAACAAAAAACTGCATAGTTTCCTAGGAACGCGAAGCGAGGCGGCCATCTCAGTCGGCGCCGGAAGTCCGGCGAGTTGGCAGATGTCCAGGAGTTGGCAGATGCTTTAGTCCAGGTCTGTGAGGAGATCCCTCAGGAGACCATCCGCCACCTCATCAGGAGCATTCCCCAGGTGTTGTAGGGAGGTCATACAGGCACGTGGATGCCACACACACTACTGAGCCTCATTTTGACATGTTTTAAGGACATCACATCAAAGTTGGATCAGCCTGTAGTGTGGTTTTCCACTTTAATTTTGAGTGTGACTCCAAATCCAGACCTCCATGGGTTGATAAATTTGATTTCCATTGATACTTTTTGTGTGATTTTGTTGTCAGCACATTCAACTATGTAAAGAAAAAAGTATTTAATAAGAAAATTGAATTCATTCAGATCTAGGATGTGTTATTTTAGTGTTCCCTTTATTTTTTGAGCAGTGTATATTCAGCAACACCTCTCCCATAAGCATTTCTGTCTCTTCTATAGATGTTACGTTATATCCTTGTATTGCTACTGCTGTATCATCAACTTAATTATCTAAGTGAGTCTCAGAAATGGCCAATATATGAATGTTATCTGATGTTGTCAAGTTATTGATTTCATGAACCCTATTCCTTAGGCTGCATATATTTATATGGGCTATTTTTAGCACTTTCCTGGGTAGCTTATCAGAGATAGACATAATACTGAAAAGAGCAGACAAGACAAGAGAGAAAAAAAAAATATATATAAATATATATATATATTTATACATTTAGCAGTACATTAATCAATTGGTGTGTGTGTGTGTGTCAGGGGTTGAAGCTAAGTCTATCAAGCCATCTGCATCCCCACTCTTCTTTACAGCTGTGAAGCCTGGGTCACTTACAGTCGCCACAACAAGCAGCTTGAGCCATTCTACATCCAGGGAATCAGCTGGTGCGACGTGTGCCTCATACAGAAATACTTGCTAAGACCAACTGTAAAAGTATGAAGAGTATGGAGGCCATGGTCACCCAACACCAACTGTAAGAGTATGGAAGTCATGGTCACCCAACACCAACTGTAAGAGTATGGAAGCCATGGTCACCCCACAACAACTGTAAGAGTATGGAGGTCATGGTCACCCAACACCAACTGTAAGAGTATGGAGGCCGTGGTCACCCAACTCCAACTGTAAGAGTATGGAGGTCATGGTCACCCAACACCAACAGTAAGAGTATGGAAGTCATGGTCACCCCACAACAACTGTAAGAGTATGGAGGCCATGGTCACCCAACACCAACTGTAAGAGTATGGAAGTCATGGTCACCCCACAACAACTGTAAGAGTATGGAGGCCATGGTCACCCAACACCAACTGTAAGAGTATGGAGGTCATGGTCACCCAACACCAACTGTAAGAGTATGGAAGCCATGGTCACCCAACACCAACTGTAAGAGTATGGAAGTCATGGTCACCCCACAACAACTGTAAGAGTATGGAGGTCATGGTCCCCCAACACCAACTGTAAGAGTATGGAGGCCATGGTCACCCAACACCAACTGTAAGAGTATGGAGGCCATGGTCACCCAACACCAACTGTAAGAGTATGGAGGCCATGGTCACCCAACACCAACTGTAAGAGTATGGAAGTCATGGTCACCCCACAACAACTGTAAGAGTATGGAGGTCATGGTCCCCCAACACCAACTGTAAGAGTATGGAGGCCATGGTCACCCAACACCAACTGTAAGAGTATGGAGGCCATGGTCACCCAACACCAACTGTAAGAGTATGGAGGCCATGGTCACCCAACACCAACTGTAAGAGTATGGAGGCCATGGTCACCCAACACCAACTGTAAGAGTATTGGAGCCATGGTTACCCAACACCAACTGTAAGAGTATGGAGGTCACGGTCACCCAACACCAATTGTAAGAGTATGGCCATGGTCCCCCAACACCAACTGTAAGAGTATGGAGGTCATGGTCACCCAACACCAACTGTAAGAGTATGGAGGCCGTGGTCACCCAATACCAACTGTAAGAGTATGGAGGTCATGGTCACCCAACACCAACTGTAAGAGTATGGAGGTCATGGTCACCCAACACCAACTGTAAGAGTATTGGAGCCATGGTCACCCCACAACAACTGTAAGAGTATTGAGGCCATGGTCACCCCACAACAACTGTAAGAGTATTGAGGCCATGGTCAGTCAACACCAACTGTAAGAGTATTGAGGCCATGGTCACCCAACACTAACTGCTCTGGCTTGGGCATGTCATTAGAATGTCTCAGGAGCGCTTGCAGCGGAAGATCCTGTATGGCCAGCTACATCTTGGCCGGTGGTCTGCAGAGGGGGCCAGCTACATCTTGGCCGGTGGTCTGCAGAGGGGGCCAGCTACATCTTGTCCGGCGGTCTGCAGAGGGGGCCAGCTACATCTTGTCCGGAGGTCTGCAGAGGGGGCCAGCTACATCTTGTCTGGCGGTCTGCAGAGGGGGCCAGCTACATCTTGTCCGGCGGTCTGCAGGGGGCCAGCTACATCTTGTCCGGCGGTCTGCAGAGGGGCAGATGAAGCACTACAAGGACCAGCTGAAAACATTGCTGAAGAAGTGCAACATCAAACCCACAGACCTGGAGGATTCTGCTGCTGACCATTACAACTGGTGGCAGCTCTGCCAGAGCGAGGTACAAAGGTGGGAGGAGAGGAGCACAAACAGTTCAGGAGACATACAACCACGCCTGTCCCCACCAACACAGACTGCATATGCCTCACCTGCAATAAAGTTTGTGAATCTCGGATTGGACTTTACAGTCCCAAAGAATTCAGCGTTAACTCAGAAGTGGAGGTAATCATCGGATACGATAGTCCAGCGTAACGTGTGTGTGTGTGTGTGTGTGTGTGTGTGTGTGTGTGTGTGTGTGTGTGTGTGTGTGTGTGTGTGTGTGTGTGTGTGTGTGTGTGTGTGTGTGTGTGAGGATACAAGAGTGTCTCTATGTACATCCAGAAACACGATGAGTCACGGCATAAAGCACACAACAGATAGACAAGATAAAGTTTCTCGTTAGACTCACCTGCTAACCAAAGTATTGTAAAGTCTTAATGCCAAACTGAGGGACATAGGGGATATTTTGTAAATGTCCTCAAATCCTGCGCCAGCCCATGTTACTGCGTGTTGGGGTGCAGTGAAACAGGCTGTCTGGAAGCCCATGGGGAGAGGGGATGTGGGAGAGGACACTGGTTCATATCCACAGATTAACCCTCACTCAGGAGACAGAGAATAGAGCTGAACTTAATGTGTGTGTGCTTGTGTGAGTGGTCGCGCCTGTGTCTGCATGTCCATCAATGCACGTGTGAGAGAGAAAGAGAAACAGAAAGAGGGAGAGAATAAGCCTCCTCTCCACGCGCCCTCGTCCCGATTCTCAGTGTGTGGTACAAAGCAGCCCATTTCATGTTTCCAGTGCAGTGGACATGCCCAGAAACAACAAACCCTTCAAATACCTCATCTACCTCCCCTCGCCCCCTTCGCAGCCACCCCTAATCTTCCACCACATTGCCAAAATAAAGGGAGAGGGATGGGGGAAAGCCCCACCCTCAAACTCTCAGTGCCGTCACACAACAGAGCCACAACACAACCCCTCTCCCAGTGGCCTGGTAGATAGACAGACAGACAGACAGCCATTGTCTCTGTGTGAAGGTCGTGGATGCTGGAAGCACCACAGAAATAGATTCTGTAGCCACTCAGACCCAAGCATGAGAGACTTGCTGCTCTTCACCAGTGCTGAATGAGCCTAATCAGCTCCAATGACATGGTGAGAGGAGAGGACTATTTGAATATCTTTCTGGTACAGAGGAATACTACGGAGAACAGGACGACGAAGACAAATGCCTACAACACAGAGCCGTTGGGATCAGAAGTGAGTGAGTAGTACGGCTTTTGACAGGAGCCGCTTACCTCCTGTCTCACACACCTCAGATAGACAGAGAGAAACAGAGAGGGATGGGATATAGAGAGAGATAACAAAACAGGGAGTGCAACACTCAGTGAGAGAGGCTGGGAGATGAGGAAAGAGAGACCCCGGGGAAAGGGGGCACGGAATAGAAAACAAGAGAGAGAGTGAGAGCATTCAAGAGGGGCTGCTATAAGGATGGAGAAAGAGGAAATTAAAAAAAGAGAGGGAGGGAGGGAGGGGGAGAGGGAGGGAGGGTTTGGCACTGAGCTGTGTAATGGAGGGTTTATTATTCTCAGTAGCACAATCAAACGTTGGCCCTCTGAACAGAGAGAGAAGAAGAGCTGGCGAATCATCCCCGGGGGCTTCCTCTCTCCCCTTTCCCTCTCTCGCTCTCTCTTTCCCTCTTTCCCTCTCTCTTTCCTTCTCTGGCTCCTACCCTCCGCCTTTCCTTCATGCAGGGGTATGAGTGCTATCCATCTGTCAGCTGTCAGTGCCAGTGAGAGATATACAGAGCTGTCACTTCTCGTCAGGCCGCGTTTTGGGAGGCCCTTTTGCAGCTGCCGCGCTGCAAATACTCTCCCCGATGGCAGCCAGGACCCGAGTGAAGCTATTAGAACACACGCACGAGGGCGCGCACCAACTCGCTCGGGTACGACGAATGCACGCGGGCACGCACAAACACACACGAGCGCACACACGTGTACACACTGTGGATAAGGTGACAAAATGGACAGGAAGTGCCAATAAGATATTGTGTGTATTCTGGGCCCTGTGCAGATTGAAACTGCGTGTGCTCGTGTGTGTGTATGTTCCAGCACAATGGCATCTCGTCAAAGTCGGGCTTTTGGGGAGGGGGGGGGGGGGGACAGACGGGTAAAGACAGGAGCGGTGTGGTACCAAGGGGTGCAGCAAAGAACGAAGCATAGGGGGGGCTTCAGGAGCAATTAGACACATTGATTGCAGGCCTTGGGTGACACTGCACACAGACTGGGTAGTACACAAGTAGACTCCTACGACAGAACAAGAGAAAGGGGAGGTATGTCTATATGTATAATGTTTACTAGATTTGATAGTTTGTCTGCTGGATCTTCGTGGTTTTGGCTCATTGTCATGGAAGCTGTTTCTGGGCGGAAAGAAACACGACCCGGCCAATTAGCACGACATCATGTCAGCTTGTTTGGTAATCCTGATACAGTGTCAATCCCACACCTGCAGATAGGGAGCGAAAGGGAGGGAGGGAGAAAGAGTGAGAGAGAGAAAGAGCTACTGTATATATATATATATATATATATATATATATATATATAAAGAGAAGCGTATAAAGATAGAGAGATACGTAGCGAGAGAGAAGGAGAGAGAGAGAGATGAGCAGGGAGAGTGAGAGGAATGGCTGAGATCTCCGGAGAGACAGATACATCCATGTCATCGGCATGGGGACATTGTGTATGCGACGGGTGAGATGTTAACATTCCCCGCCATCCCAGGCACTCCGCGGGGACAAGAGAGGA